>NW_027185446.1:248335-265835 GCF_022577435.1 Embiotoca jacksoni | reverse complement strand
TGCAGAGTTCCTGGACAGCGTGCTGGTGATCTACCAGGATCTGTTGGCAGGAAAGAGTCCCAACACGGTCATCGTCCCCACGTCCACCTCCATAGAACAGCTCCCCTCTGTGGCCGCAGAGGAGAACGACAAGGAGGAGAACCAGCAGGACGGGGTGGAGCCGTCCACTCTGGCTGAGTGTATCGACGCCCTGTGTGACCGGTTCAAACACAGGTAGACAGTCCTCAGGTTCAAACACAGGTAGACAGTCCTCACAGTGTGTTTATATATATGTGTGTGTGTGTGTGTGTGTGTGTGTGTGTGTGTGTGTGTGTGTGTGTGTGTGTGTGTGTGTGCAGTCATCCCTCCAGGTCGTGTATGAGGGAGATCCTGGAACAGACTGACAAGGTTTCTTACTACAGTTTCCTCATGAGTTTGTCTAAAGACGAGAGCATCAACCAGACTGTCGGTGGGTTCCACGTCCTTCTACTGCTACTACTACTACTACTACTACTAGTACTACTACTACTACTACTTCTACTGCTACTACTACTACTACTACTACTAGTACTACTACTACTACTACTTCTACTGCTACTACTACTACTAGTACTACTACTAGTACTATTGCTACTACTACTACTACTACTTCTACTGCTACTACTACTACTAGTACTACTACTAGTACTATTGCTACTACTACTACTACTAGTACTACTGCTACTACTACTAGTACTACTACTCCTAGTACTACTTCTACGACTACTAGTAATAGGACTAGTACTAGTACTACTACTAGTATTTCTATTGGTTTTCTATCACAGCTGTAAAACCCTGAACCTTGTTTGTTGCTGCAGGAGCGTTACCCAGTAAAGCTGAGCTGCTCATTGACCCTGAGATGGACCAAGAACTGGACAAACTGTGAGGACACACACACACACACACACACACACACACACACACACACACACACACACACACACACACACACACACCATCTCCCATGAATCATGGCTGTGACGTCGGTATGTTGGTGCTGAACTGTTCCTTCAGGATCGCTCAGATCTCGGTGAGTCCGAGCAGCAACAGCAGCGGCAGCGCGGTGGGGGGGCTGAAGGAGGTGCAGAGGAAGGCCTCCCCCAGGAGGAACATCCACCACCGGAGGAGGATGGAGGTGGAGAGTGACGGCTCCACCGAGGAGACCGACTCCTCTGAGAACTGACCTCTGACCTCCAACCGCCCGCTGACGTGTCTCCGTCCGTCTTAAAGGACCGTTTGTCCCGTCTGGTCGGCGACTTGCTGTAATTATTCCTTATTCCTAATGTTAGCTTTTTAAGGCTAATGTTAGCGTATCTAAGCTAATGTCAGTTTGTTCAAGCTGCCTGACCTTTAGTGAACTCTGACCTTGTGACCTCCCTGTGGTGGGTGTGCTGCTGCTGTCTAAAGAACATTAACACTGAGTATTAGCGCCCCGATGTTTTGTGCTCATGTATTTGTTATGTTTATGACCTTTTATGACGTAATATGAGTTGAGCCTTCTCAAACTGTGATCAATAAAAATGTGATTTCTCTCCGTTTATTGTAGTTTAGATGTTTTATTGTTTTTTTTTAAAGGCGCGTCGACAAATGTTAAAGATTCGATTTATACATTCTAAAGTAGAAATCAACAGTTGAAATAAAAAGTGGGCGAAACAAACACTTGGTTTTTAAACTGAGAGTTTTGTAGCCTCTACTGGCAAAATAAATAAATACAGGTGAACCTTATTAACAAATGACAGGTTGATTTATTATAAAGAGGGTGAAGACCATCAAACTGTCAATCATCTCCAGAACTGAGCTGTCTCACTGCACACGTCAATCTGCGACCGCCATGACACGTTAACTGAAGAAATGACCCACATTTTATGCTCAAACACCCGGTCGTCAGAAAAACATTCAACAAATTCAGTATATACATAAAACCCGCCAACCTGCAGCTCTCCATCACCATGACAACCACATCATTCTCATTCAAACAAAGAGTTTGTTTGGCTCCCGGAGGAGGAAACAATCACAGGACACACCTGATCTCCATGAACCTCCTGAGAGGTGACCGCTCACCACCGTGGTTGGTCAAATTGTGGCCAATCAAAATCAATCTTCAAGCTTTCCTTTTTTTCATAAAGATTATTGTGACGGCTTGCTCAGGTGACTCTAAAGCCCGGATCAGACTTCATTTGTCTGTCACCATGGTAACTATGTCAGTTTAACCACAGTGAAAAACATAAATTGTCATATTTTGTTAAAAGCTTATGAATAAAAAGTTTTTGTGTTTCCAGCAAACTGGATCAAACTGACCTGAATATTTCCAGTTCAACAGCCTGAAGAAAATGTTTTATTATCCACGTCTACATCAGTAATAGTTCTCGTGTAGCTCGCTGCAGACGTAGTTAAAGAGATGCTTGACTACTACCATGCTTGACTCCGCCCCCCGCTGCTGATCAGAGGACCTACCTATTAAAAGTTTATTAATATTAAACAGACCACACGTCCAAATCGCACCATATTCACCAGTGCACACCTTCAGGTGCCCAACAAGACACCCACCGAGTTTGAAGCAGACCGGACCAACGGCTGTCGAGATGTGCGAGCAACAAACAAACAAACAAACAAACATGTACATACAGACAGAGATTCTCTGAATTATATATTGTAAAATTAAATCAGATCCAATTTAAAATGAATACAGAAGAGCAGGACATCATATCAATATGATATCGATTCACATGTTGGATGTTGTAAAATGGTAATTTGGTGTTCACTGATTTAACCAGTCGCCCCATCACACTGAAACGGTTGTGAACATCAAAAAAATAACTGATAAATAAACCTTTAAAACTGGGAACAAAAGATCGTTACACCCGCCGTGATTCGTGTTTCACCGACACGACAGCAGTTGAGAAGTTTATTTTTACTGAAGAACATGTTTTCCAGATGCAGTTATAAACGTGATTTATTGACAAGAACGACCACCATCAGTATCAATCTGTGCATCTTCTCTTCATTTTACAACATTGATATCATGCGGTGTTACACCCAGGTTTCATACAATAATAACTCCTATACAAACATACATACAGTATCTATACAGGATATATCTATATGGATGAGTTATGTACAGCAGATCCCCGCGGTGGTAGAATCACAGAAGTGGAGTACATAGAAAGGACACTTTCTGGTGGAGCGACTCGCCGAGGAGCGCCTACGACGGGTGCCGAGGGACATGGAGGACAGGGACAAGATCGATATCGCATGACATCGTCAATAAAGTGTCGGACACAGTCGGGTTCAACGAGCATGGTTGGTGTCATCGATGGTGTCCGTGTTTGATCGGGTGGTCGTAGAGTCATCAGCTCTTGGAGACGACCTTCGGTGTTGTCCGGACGCAACTGGACTCGCTTGAGGTTCTTAAAGCTGTGATTGGTTGGAGACCAATTTGTAGTTTGCTTTCAAGAACCTCAAGTGATTCCAGCTGCCTTCGGATGACACTGAAGTTTGTCTCTAAGAATTTATGGCTCTCGAATCAGCTGATTGGACACAGAAATGATTGATCACTACCAAACGGTTTGTTAAGCCCGACTCTGTCCGACAGTTTATTAAACGCATGTTACATCATCTTAGACTGGAATAATAAAGACATCAATAATTTACTTCGTGTCATGAATTCTGAGACAGAGTTTAGTTCATGAAACACGATGCGGTCGACAGTACGAGGATTCTCTTCAGTACCGACCACACACACCAGCTGACACAGGCTATCTCCATGGCAACCATCGTAGGCGCACAGAGTCGTAATCCAACGGCCAGACTGCTCGCCTGAATGAGACCGGCTCTCGTTTCTACTTCGATTCTGTGATCGGAGACATCTGAGTCAACAGTTAGTACGGAGGACAGTCATCATCACGACACCAGAAAACGAGTCAAATAAAAAGTAGGCACTGATTCTCAAACACAAAACATGTCGGGCTTCTCTTCCATTCTGCTCAAATCTGTTCAATTAATAGAGATTAACACATTCTGGATCTTAAAGCTGCAGTAACGTTTATTTGGCCACATGGGGGCAGCAGAACAAGCAGTCACGTAAATGTGTTTTTAGGTCTGGTTTGGTCTCCACCATCTCCAGAGAAAATCCTCACTGGTCAGCTGCTAAACGCTCGATATCCACTGAGTCTGCCTACTGTTGGTGTCGTTTGCATGCAGGGAGGTCCTCTCAGAGGTAGCGGTACTGTTTGGTCTTAATTCTCCATTCTGGGTTCTAGTTGACAAACGAACCCACATTTCCACCGATGGGCGGCATCAACTGTTTCAGCTTTTCTATTTTACTGTAGCGGATCAAAGTTCCACGTGATAGTTCTGGATAAATCTACTAATTTCTACATTATGAATTGGTGGAAATGTGGGTCGGTTCACTGGGTGCCACCTGGTTCCTGGTTCCGCTTTCAGAACCAGAACTGTCCTGGTAGAACCGCAAAAACAAAGAACTATAACCAAACACTCCGGTTCCCGTCAACGATGTATGAATCCAGTCGTTCCAGAGCGGAAACCTTGTAAAGTAAATGAAGTAAACAAGTAGTAAATAACAAAGTATGCATCTACCCTGTGTGCCACGAGCTCGACTCAACTCGACTCGCTTCTGGGATCGTTTTCCACTAAAGATAGGCGGCGGCGTTACTATAGCGATGCCACATGAAACCGTCTTCACGGAATTTTCTAAATTACCTTTTACGTCTTTAATAGACCATTTTCACAGAAAAAAAACCCTGCTAATAAAGTTCAGAGTGGGCTTCATCTCTCTCCTCAGGACTTCAGTGGTGTGAGCACAACACAACACACTGCTGGAGGTGGAGAAGCAGACAGCCTCTTTGGGGAGATGCATCCTGGAGTTAAATCCTTTGGACCAGATTGAGTCAGCGGCTCCACAACTGTGAAGCTGTGAAGCTCCTACAGATCAGAGACACTTTGGAAAACTTTGAAGTGTAATAAGTGTTTCTGTCTCCGTCTAAATAACTGCAGCTCATCGAAGAAGCTTCTCTTTACTGACTCCAACTTTGGTTCGTAGATTTGAGCAGGCGATGGAGAAGAAGCCTCGGCTGAAGGTGACGTGGACACGGTGGGACACGACTGCACAGTGAACCGCCCCCCCGCTCCATCGCACACACACACACACACACACACACACACACTCACACACACACACACACACACACACACACACACACACACACACACACACACACACACTCACACACACACACACACACACACACACACACACACACACACACTCGAATTGCACGGCGTCGTCCGGGCCTCGTTATTGATCACAGAGTTAAAAGTAAAAGTCGGTCGCTGCCCGACCGGAGGAAACTCTCCGACCGACGGGTTCTCGGTCGCAGCCACGTTTGGAAGAAAAAAGGAAAGCAGCAAAAAGAGAAATGAGGCGGCTTCACAGCAACTCCAAAGGTCAACATGTGTAGATTGTCAAGTCTGGGGGTTTGAAAATACACAATTATACTATATATATTTTTTTTTATTTTATTTTTTTTTTTTTAAACATTAATCTGTCCTCGTCTGTGCAAAGAAACAAGCAGGTCCGGTTCGTTTTACCGCCTTCAAACTTCACGAGAAGTTAAACTTCGTTACTGTCGAGTTCGAAGCTCCGTTAAAACCAGAAGATCCTTTTCATAAACATGCAGCTTTACTTTTTCTGTTATACGTCCTTCAACCTGCGAGAGAACTGAAGCTCAGGCTGCACGTCTCTTTGAACTATCTGGGACTGAAACAAATTCATTTTGGTTAAAAAGGTTGAATGCAGTTTGGAGACGCTCTTCATCGATAAATAAATCTGCAGCTCCGTCTTGCTGCTCTTCCAACTTTAAATTCATGCAGTTTCATTTCAAAATGTGTAAGTTTCCTTTCAGCCGTCACACTTCTACACTGAAGTTCGTGGTTAAAGATTCAGAATTTTTTATAAATGCACTGACTGTGGAGGGCTTAAAAAAGACACGAGGTAAAAACACAAGTGTGTAAACTGGAACTCAAGCTGCAGATAAACTTCAGTATTTCACAGATTCCTTTATTTTCCTGGTAATTTCCTGCAAACTCTCTTCATAATGTAATAAAAATTAGCTGTAAATTAAAGGATATTTTCAAGAAAATCCCGCAGAGTTCGGTGCTAATTATGAGGGAATTACCGAAGAGTTGCAGTTATTAAATAAGTAATTCCCTTTTAATTTACAGCTTAATATCAGATCATCTTTAAGAAATTTAGAGGAAAGTTTACAGGAAATTTGCTGTAAAATACAGGATCTGTAATATAAACAGTTTTTACTTATTTTATTGGCTAACCAGGTATTTTATAAACTGTTAAACTAACTTCCTGTTCCCCACCTGCAGGGGATGTCTTCAAACTCTCAATAAAAAGGCAGCAAATCCTCTAATTTTAGAAACTGGAAGCATTTAAAGTGTTTTTGAACTGAAGGCTGTATCTACGTCTCGTGACATGAAAGTTATTTTCTGCGTCGATATTGTATATTTCTCGTATATTTGTGTGGGCGTTCGTGTTGTCTGGAACACGTCAGGTGACCGTTTTCGTCCTCAGGTGTTGATATTGTGACGGAGGAAGGAGAAGTTCGCTGAATCACCGGCTGCAGCTCATGCAGGTACTCTGACGAAGAAGATATATCGGTGGTCCAGTGTGTGTGTAAGACCAGGCTTACATAGTGAGTGTTGGGGTCATCGTGAGGAGGACGAGGGGAGGCGTTACTCGATGAAGATGTCTTCGGTGGGACAGGAGTAGCCGATGTGCTCCTTGTAATACTGCTGGAACGCCCTCCTGTGGACGGGCAGAGAATAAATACATGAACCGGAGCGGAGGTTTAGATTTAGTGCCGACCCCTCTCCTCCAGGTCTTACCCCACAGACTCGGCCAGAGGATGTAACGTCGTCTCCGACATCAGCACGTGGCAGGCGAAGCGCTGCTGGTCGGGGTGTTTGGTGATGAAACCGAAATACCTGCAGAGCAACGACAGTTTAGGAAGAAACACCAGACAGAGAATTTTATTCATAGGATCCTCTGTGATGAACTCACTTGCTGTGTTTAGGATGACAGCCGCAGAACGAGATGTTCTTCAGCTGGAAGAAGTGGAAACACTGCTCGCCCTGTCGGAGACACGCAGACGAGGAGACGTGAACCAAACAAGCAATTAAACATCTTTGATTCAGGAAAATCAGCTCATGATCAAATATTAAAAGGAAGAAAAAAAATCTAAAAGTAAATAATCCCTTTTTAATTTGAACTCTGGGAGAAATCCTCCACAGAGAAGTTCACCATCACTTCCTCTGAGCAGCCTGCAGTGACCGCTGACTGCCACCGTGAGGCGCTGGAGACGTACCCGGTGAGCGGAGTGACACTCGTCCTGCACGCGGATCTTCACACCTTTCACGCTGACCTCCAGCAGGCAGGCGGACGGAGGCTGAGCGGCCGCACGCCTGTTACACGCTACCTGTGGACACACACACACACACACACACACACACACACACACACACACACACACACACACACACACACACACACACACACACACAACAACCAAACAGGAAGTCAGTCAACTCACCTTTGATTTACCAGAAATCAGTGAACTTTTCAGAATAAAAGACTTGAGATCAGTAAGAAGTGAAACACACTAAAGATTTGTAAATAATTCTTAATTTAAACACATTTTTTAAGATAATAAAGGGTCCAGATGTTTCAGCTTCAGAACCGGACCAGACAAAAACCACTGGCTGAGCAGCATCTTGGTTTCTGTACCTTCTGCATTGCGGCACACAGCACGTCGTTGCCTCTGTGCATGGGCACCTGAACCGAGCCCAGGAACCGGACCAGGAACTGCTCCATGCAGCCGTCTTTCTGGACTGAGACGAACCGACAGAGACTCGTTAACTTCCTGTCCTGACGCTGGACGTCTGTTTTTGACCCTCTGGTCTGCGGCGGTGTACCTTGGCTGGCGTCTTTGGGCACCTTGACGGCGTAGAAGGCGGGGAAGATGCCAGTGGCTCCGGTCCTCATGTTGTAGCCGTGACACCACAGGTCCTCGGACTGGTTCAGCAGCAGCACCGGGTCGTCCGTCTCCAGGTACAACTCATCGGCATGACGAGGCACAAACCTGAGAGAAGACACCACGTCAGAATCACATGTTTATGACACAGGTCAGCGTGTGTGTGTGTGTGTGTGTGTGTGTGTGTGTGTGTGTGTGTGTGTGTGTGTGTGTGTGCTGACCTGTACACAGCTCTGTGGCTCTGCTGCCGCTCCACACCATCCAGAACACAGGAGAACATGCCGAACGAGCCGGCACCTGAAGACACAAACAATGTCACAATCAACAGCTCAAAGTTCGTCATCATTGGTTCATGAACGTTATGAATCCTCCAGTTCAGATTCTCTCCGTCACCATTTTACTAATTCGGAGCGGTTTGGAGCAGGAAGTGACCATATTTGGACGAGGTGGGGGAGGAGCCAGAGGTGGATCTGACCGATCTGATCGGAAACCTGACGATACTACGTCCCGCCCACCGATAGCTGTAACCTGACTGGACCACAGGCCTGTCAATCAAACAGACACGCCCCCAAAAACAGGTCTTCTTGAATCTTCTTTTCTAATGAATGAGGGATTATTTTCAGATGGACCTCCAGAAAACTAATAAGAAGGAGTGACTTTAGCTAACAACACCGAGATAACTGATGGACACATTTTATTCACTTTGGATTTGATGAGAGAAGTTGAATGGGAGTCTATGGAGCCGGAGGCTTTTTGGAGCCGACCTCTAGTGGCACTCGCTGGTATTGCAGCTGAAGACACTTCTGGATCAGAACCATTTTACAGACCTGAAGCTACGAACACTTTTGTAAACAGTCTGAGGTTGTGACCGACAAAATTACGACAGCATTACCATATCATATTTCCTGTCTGATAGTCTGAGACGTGTCCCAGGAGTCTGAATATTAACCTGCTTGGACTATTTGATTTGATTTAAACTGAATATTTAGAGAACATATTCACCGGTGGCGCTGTATGGGCTGCTGCTGTTGGCGAACAGATTGAGGAACTTCCTGCTTCTGGGAGCCCCGCCCCTTCCTCCGTTGGACTCCTCCTCCTCTGAAGTTGTGGTTGACATCACCTTGGACTGCTTGCAGGTCCTTGCCACCACTTCCCTTCTCCTCTTCACCTCCTCCTCCCTCCTCCTCTTCATGTCCTCCTCCCTCTTCTTCTTGGCTTCCTCCTCCTCCTTCCTTCTCTTTTCCTCCTCTTTTCTCCTCTCTTAGGCAGAAAACAAAGAAAAAGATCAAACTGAGAGAAGACAGAAACAAACAGGAAGTATCAGTTTAATTTGAGCTTCACAGTTTTATCTGGTCTGAGGGGTTCCACAAGGCGGAGTATTGGGTCCTCTATTTGTTCCTCTTTATTCTCCAACTTAATCACACGATACAGAGGCTTCATACCTTTATCTGTTTATATGCAGATAACACTCAGCTCTATATACAAAGAGAAAAACCTTTCTTAAGATCATTTAAACCTGAGAATGTTTTATAAACAACTTTCTTTGTGCTTAAAATTCAAAGCCAAAAGTAGATTAGTTTCTTTTGTCCTGGACAAAATATGATGATTAAGTAGTTTTTATTTTCCATTTAATGGTTCAATAAACCATTAAAATATTCCTGTTGGGGTTGTAACAAAAACATATTTTCAATTTTGATTAAACTCCAATTTATTTTCACAATTAATCAGTTTGTCTGAAATGTGTCATAAAATAGAGAAATGTCTGATATAGTTTCCAACATCCAAACAGGAAGTCTTCAGATGTCTTATTTTGTCCAACCAGCAGTTTAGTATCATATTTGACAAAGAAAAACATTAAATCTGGCATAAATTTAACATAACTGAATCAAACTGTGGATCGATTATCTAAAAGTGTAATGGTTGTTTCATTTTTCGTGTGTTCACGTTCTTTCCTGCTGTTAAACATGGATCTCGGTCGTTACCCTGCTTCTTTGCTTCATCGCTCTTCTTCCTCTCCTCCTCGTACTCGTGGTCTTCGTCCTCGTTGGCGGACTGATAGACGGTCTCTGCGTCGCTGTCCTCGTTGTGCTCGTTGTAGCCGTGCAGGCAGTCCTTGAGGTTGACCAGCTCCAGCTGAGCGTGTTCGTCCACCACCAGAGTGTATTTAACCGAGTCGTAACTCAACCCCGCGGCAGATTCGCTCTTCGGTACCGTCCGAGCAGCCACAGAGTCCACCGCACGGTTCCCTTCCTCCGCCTCTGACTTGGTACGGTCCGACTCTGTTCGGTCCTCACCTGTGAGGCAGTGGGTCGAACCGTTCTGCAGGTTGTGGCAGGGCGTCGGGTCGCCCTCCCCGTCTTCCTCGCTGATGTCAGGGTTGCTTCGGTGGGACAGGGAGGGATGCAGGGGCCCCGGAGGAGGCCCCGGAGGAGGCCCCTCCGTGTCTGAGCTGAGGGACATCCTGTTGGACCCTCCCTCGCTGCTGGACCGGGACAGGATCGGCGGGTTGTCCTGGGTCCTGTCGTGGTTCTGGCCTAAGAACACAAAATATGAAGCGTAATTATCCAACTGTTTCCAAACTGTCTTGAAACTGATAAAACAGATTACTGATCTCAAAGCTGCTCAAACGAAGACGGATGAAGTCCACACAAACATTTCTGCACCTTCAATTCAATTCAGTAATCCTTTTTTTTCCCTGGGGTTTGACTGGCTGCCTGTTGAAAACACTTCTTTAAGTCATCATTTTGAAATAGATTTTTCTTGTCTTGTTGATGTTTTGAATTATTGTACTTTATCTTGCAGTGGACTCCAGGAATATGAGGGATGTCAGTCTCTGTGGTGACGTCAGTCTGCGGTAAATAATATGTTTAAGATACTTCCTTACCTTGGTCTTCGGTCTTGTCCTGGTTCCTTGGTGCTACAGGTGTGCGTGGGACCACCATGGCGGGCAGGTAAACCTCCTGGTTGGACAGTATATTGTTTGTTTTGATGCCCCCTCCTTTGTTGCCTCCTTTAGCGACCACTTTTCCTCTCCCATCGGCCGGCCGGCCTTTCGGTCCGTTGGCTTCTCTCGGCCTCTGATGTCCATTCTTGTCTTTGTCCTTCGTCTTGGACTCTTCACACAGTCGACCTCCTCTCCTGTCCGTGACTCCGTCCTTCCCTCTGAGGTCCCCCAGGTTCCTCTCTTTCATCGCTGTGGCTCCTCGTCCTCCTCCTCGTCCTCCTCCTCGTCCTCCTCCTCGTCCTCCTGCTCCTGCTCTCCGTTGGCTCCTCGGGGTGCTGAAGGTCTGTGTTTGCGTGGCCCCGGACGCCGGTCGTTCTCGTGGTCGAGCTCGTGCGGCGGTGGCGGCGGCGGCGGCCTGACTGTTGGCTCTGGCGTTGGAGGCGTTGGAGCCGTTGGAGGCGTTGGAGCCGTTGGAGGCGTTGGAGCCGTTGGAGCTGTTGGCCGTGGGCGGCTTCGGTGCCGGCCGACGCTGCGTGCCGTGCCGGACTTTGTCCTCTGCTTTTGGTTGGACATCGGGTGATGTTAGATCACCTTAAGACGCACAAACAAAGGCTTCAGATTATGTGTTGGGCAACCAGATGTACGGTGTACAGACGGATTATCACAGGAGCCGGCAGTAAGCACTTTATCCTGGATAAGAGTTACAGCAGGAGGAAAAACACATGACTGCTTTCAATTCCTTCTTGAAGATCTGTGGTCCTGTTATATCATGAATCCCACATCAACGTTAATCCAAAACCCACTGAGGTTATTAAAATAGGAAATAGTTTAAAAACAACCACAAT
This sequence comes from Embiotoca jacksoni, assembly GCF_022577435.1. Taxonomy (NCBI): domain Eukaryota; kingdom Metazoa; phylum Chordata; class Actinopteri; family Embiotocidae; genus Embiotoca; species Embiotoca jacksoni. Next base: position 253,968 of record NW_027185446.1, on the reverse strand, counting down.
GAACAAATGAAAACATTAATGGCATCACAAAAACAAAAACAAGTTCTGAGATGAATTAAAAGCTGATTTTGTACAAAAAAACGATTTCAGAATTATTTAAACAGTAGCAGGAAGAAAAACATGTTGGATATGAGGAGTTCTCTGAGTCATTGTAAGACTTTAATAACTATAACTATAACTATAACTGAGGATAAGTGAGGTGATCTTATCTTCATCCCAGCTGAGAGCAGTATCTTAAAGCTTTTGGACCCATTTCTTGTCGGTGATGTGATTAGTGTCCACAGACTGGATCTAAAGAACCACATCACAGTTCTCCTCCAGAGAAGCCTAAATGTCCCCCTTGTGGCCGATTGGAGTTTTGGTCATAAGCCCCGCCCCCTCCATGTAAGCAGATGGGACAAGCATCAAACTATAAATTCAAAGTACACCTTCATTAAATGTTTCCAAAATCATTTTATTATCATGTTGATGTCTGATGAAGTGTTCATTTTTTTCTGATAAGTTTGCCATTGACCAGTTATTTGATGCTATAAAAAGTGTGTATGTGGACATGATTGACAGATGTGATTGACAGCTGCTCTGAATACAGTAGTGATGGAGGCAGCTGCAAACTTCTCTTCAGTAATCTAAGAAAAGAAAGTTGAATGGAGCGATCAGCTGTGTTCACAGACGAAAGTTTTCAGAAGTGTTCCTGAGCCTATGCAGTGATTTCCACTCCAGAATGACAGCCACGATTTTAGCTTTGACTTTGTTATTTACATACAGTTTGTGGTCCACACCTGTGTTGTGTGTCTGTACCTGTGTTGTGTGTCTGTACCTGTGTTGTGTGTCTGTACCTGTGATGTGTGTCTGTACCTGTGTTGTGTGTCTGTACCTGTGTTGTGTGTCTGTACCTGTGTTGCGTGTCTGTACCTGTGTTGTGTGTCTGTACCTGTGTTGCGTGTCTGTACCTGTGTTGTGTGTCTGTACCTGTGTTGTGTGTCTGTACCTGTGTTGTGTGTCTGTACCTGTGATGTGTGTCTGTACCTGTGTTGTGTGTCTGTACCTGTGTTGTGTGTCTGTACCTGTGTTGTGTGTCTGTACCTGTGTTGTGTGTCTGTACCTGTGATGTGTGTCTGTACCTGTGTTGTGTGTCTGTACCTGTGTTGTGTGTCTGTACCTGTGTTGTGTGTCTGTACCTGTGATGTGTGGGGAGGAAGAGCGGGAGTCCTTCCAGCTGTCCTTCTTGCCTAAAGAGTTGTTGTTGATGGAGTCCTGGACAGAATAAATGAGACGAAGCAGCAGCGTGAGAACAACAACTGACACATGACTGGATTATCACACACACACACACACACACACACACACACACACACTGCCGTTTGCAATGATGTCATCGTCCCGTCCAATCCTGTCTCTCTCTGATGACATCACTGCCAGGAAGCGGTAGCAGCATCGACCTGAGTGTGTGACGGTCCGGCCACGCAGAGCGCTGACTCACGCTGGCATCCCATCATGCATCGGCTTTCTCTCTCGCACACCCATCCTGTTGCTATGGTTACACAGTATGTGTGTGTGTGTGAGAATCAGAGCATCCCCGTCTCTGATAACAGGGTTAAAACAGACTTCAGATGTTTCGTCTCTCCTCGACTCGTTTTTATAAACTCTGAGTGACGCGGGCCGACGACTGTTCACATGTTTTATATCTGCTGGCGTGTCAATATCTTCGTTTTGATACCGGTTCATGAACGAGACTTTTTTCATCATCAATTTTTGAAAATCTGTGTTAAGAAAGTTAAAATGACACATTACGCTACAAATCTTTAGTGTTCATGCAGTTTAGAGGGGGAGAGTGAGACTCTGGTTGTTTTCTGTTACTGCAGTGCGACTGAAACAGTAGTTTGAAAAAAATGAAATAAGTCGTTTTCCCGTCAAATTTATTCAAGTTGAAATTGAGTGAGTTTATCTGCGTCGGTATCGAACGTTGGTACCAAATGACAAGACATGTTTTGATAGTAGCGGATATCTATATATCTAAAATATTAAAGTTCATCTGAAACATTAAAGGTTATTTTAAGTTACTGTGTCACTGCACCTACGACCTCCTCACTGACTTTCTATTGGCCGACAGGTCGGTGACTAATCCGCACGGGTTTACCAGCAGTCTGTCATTATTCCCGCCCACACAGCAGACTCCGCCCACTCACAGTGAACCTTTAATGAGTTTGGGACAGATCAATGTGGCCGCCTGTAATGCTGAGTCAACGCTCTGTTAACATCAGAGGAGCCAAAGAGCTGCTGTATTATTTATTTATTGGTGGATGAATTATTTCAAAGTGGTTCCCTTCCTCTTCCTGCTCCTCCTACTCCTCCTCCTCATATTCTTCCTCCTCCTCCTCTTCCTCATCTTTTTCCTCCTCCTTCTCTACCTCTTCCTCATCTTCCTCCTTCTGTTTTGTGTAGTTTTGTGTCTCTTTGTGGTTGTTTTGTGTAGTTTTATGTCTCTGTGGATGTTTTGTGTAGTTTCGTGTCTCTGTGGTTGTTTTGTGTAGTTTCGTGTCTCTCTGTGGTTGTTTTGTGTAGTTTCGTGTCTCTTTGTGGTTGTTTTGTGTAGTTTTATGTCTCTGTGGATGTTTTGTGTAGTTTTGTGTCTCTGTGGTTGTTTTGTGTAGTTTCGTGTCTCTTGTAGTACACGTGTATTCTTTATGAAAAAACCAAACAGCAGAACGTCTCGTTGTCGCCTCCCAGACACACACCAACTTTAGAAGTAACAACTAGCTGATTATGTCTGAGCTGAGAGCGGACGCTGGTCCGTGTCACAGCTTACAGTCGGTAAGTTGTGTTGCCGTGTTGTGCGTCTAATCCGGCTCCTGTGGTGAATCCAGCTGGACAGCAGAGCAGCTCGGAGACACACTGCTGATCATCACAGCAGTCGGACTGATCCATGTTTGTGATCGATACGAGCCGGGTGTGTCTGTGTTTAACATCAATACATGAACATGTGATTACTGGATCACGTCTATATTCATTTACAGGATATCAAATTACAGTTTGGGCGTGATCTCCTTCTATTCAGCATGAACTGCATCCATAGAAATCAATATGTCAATATGTGATATAAATATTAAATATAAACACGACAACGTTTCATTAGCAGCAGGTGGATGTAACTCAAAAATATTAAAGATCACATCAAAATTCTGTTAAAACAGAAACTCCAACTGGAGCAGCGTGTAAACTAGTGACACCTGATGTACCAAGAACAACACAAACCTCGCCGCCATTTAGACACAAAACCAACACTAAAAGACACAAAATGACCACATGAAGACACAAAACGTCCACAAAACATCTGTGAAAGACATAACAGACACCAAACGACACAAAACGAACACATAAAGACACAAAATGCAAAAAACAAAAACAATACGCATGAAAAAACTACAGGCACAAAACAACTTCAAATCTGGACCAGTTCACTGAATATTTTGTGTATTTTATTTGCAGGTGAGTGTTTGACGCGTCGTGTGACGGCCAGTCGATCACATGTGAGGATGTGTTGTGTTCCTCAGCGTGACGGTGCGTCTGTTTGTGTTCATGCAGTGATCAGTGTGTTACAGACAGCAGGTTCCTACGAGACCCATGTGTCCTGTCATCAGCACACATCTGTCACATCTGTACTGAGGACGCGTTCACTGTGAAACACACACACATCTCTGGATGTTGATGCAGGTGAGGCTGAAATGACTCTGCTGATCTGAACTGACCCAGTAAACAGGAAGCAGCTGATTTAAAGGGACAGCATCACTATTATCACATCTATTATCACATCTATTATTGTATCTATTATCACATCTATTATCACATCTATTATTGTATCTATTATCACATCTATTATCACATCTATTATCACATCTATTATTGTATCTATTATCACATCTATTATCACATCTATTATCACGTTTATTATCACATCTATTATCACATCTATTATCACATCTATTATCACATCTATTATCACATCTATTATTGTATCTATTATCATATCTATTATCACATCTATTATCATATCTATTATCACATCTATTATTGTATCTATTATCATATCTATTATCACATCTATTATCATATCTATTATCACATCTATTATCATATTTATTATCACATCTATTATCACATCTACTATTATATCTATTATCATATCTATTATCACATCTATTATCATATCTATTATCACATCTATTATCATATTTATTATCACATCTATTATCACATCTACTATTATATCTATTAGCACATCTATTATCACATCTATTATCACATCTATTATCACATCTACTATTATATTTATTATCATATCTATTATCACATCTATTATCACATCTATTATTGTATCTATTATCATATCTATTATCACATCTATTATCACATCTATTATCATATCTATTATCACATCTATTATCACATCTATTATTGTATCTATTATCATATCTATTATCATATCTATTATCACATCTATTATTGTATCTATTATCATATCTATTGTCATATCTATTATCACATCTATTATTGTATCTATTATCACATTTATTATCGCATCTATTATCATATCTATTATCACATCTATTATCATATCTATTATCACATCTATTATCATATCTATTATCACATCTATTATTGTATCTATTATCATATCTATTATCACATCTATTATCACATCTACTATTATATCTATTAGCACATCTATTATCACATCTATTATCACATCTATTATCACATCTACTATTATATTTATTATCATATCTATTATCACATCTATTATCACATCTATTATTGTATCTATTATCATATCTATTATCACATCTATTATCACATCTATTATCATATCTATTATCACATCTATTATCACATCTATTATTGTATCTATTATCATATCTATTATCATATCTATTATCACATCTATTATTGTATCTATTATCATATCTATTGTCATATCTATTATCACATCTATTATTGTATCTATTATCACATTTATTATCGCATCTATTATCATATCTATTATCACATCTATTATCATATCTATTATCACATCTATTATCATATCTATTATCACATCTATTATTGTATCTATTATCACATCTATTATCACATCTATTAGCACATCTATTATCATATCTATTATCACATCGATTATCACATCTATTATTGTATCTATTATCATATCTATTATCACATATATTATCATATCTATTATCACATCTATTATATCTATTATCACATCTATTATTATATATATTATCATATCTATTATCACATCTATTATCACATCTACTATTATATCTATTATCACATCTATTATCACATCTACTATTATATCTATTATCACATCTATTATCACATCTATTATCACATCTATTATATCTATTATCACATCTATTATTATATATATTATCATATCTATTATCACATCTATTATCACATCTACTATTATATCTATTATCACATCTATTATCACATCTATTAGCACATCTATTATCATATCTACTATTATATCTATTATCATATCTATTATCACATCTATTATCACATCTACTATTATATCTATTATCATGTCTATTATCATATCTATTATCACATCTATTATCACATCTACT
>NW_027185446.1:220835-243335 GCF_022577435.1 Embiotoca jacksoni | reverse complement strand
TATCTTTTACTTCCACTGTTTATCATTACCACCCCGTTTCTAAAAACGATGGGACGTTGTGTAAAATGTGAATAAAAACAGAATGCAATGATTTGTAAATCACATAAACCCATAATTCATTGAAAATAGACATTTAAAATGTTGAAACTGATCAATTGTATTGTTTTATTTAAATTATCTGCTCATTTTGATGTCAGCAGCACGTCTCTATAAAGTTGTTCCAGGATCATGTTCACCACTGAGCTGCATCAACTCTTCTTTTAACAACACTCTGGAAGCGTTGGGGAACTGAGGAGACCAGTTTCTGGAGTTTTGAAAGTGGAATATATATCATTCAGCATTAATGCTTCCTTCCAGATGTTCAAGCTACCCATGCCATGTGCACTAATGCATCCTGTACCATCACAGATGCTGGCTTTAGAACTGAGCTGATAACAAGCTGGATGGTCCCTCTCCTCTTTAACCTGGAGGATGCAGCGTCCATGATTTCCAAACAGAATCTCAGATTGTGATCCATCAGACCTCAGGACAGTTGTCCACTTCACCTCAGTCCATCTTCAATGATCTCGGTCCAGAGAAGGTGGCGGTGTTTATGGATCATGTTTCGATCTGGTTTCTTCTTTGGAGAGTTTTAACATCATTTGTGGACGCAGCGATGAACTGTGTTCACAGACGATGGTTTTCACAAGTGTTCCTGAGCCCATGCAGTGATTTCCACTCCAGAATAGTGTGTTTTTAATGCAGTGCTGCCTGAGGGCCCGAAGATCACCACCATCCAATATTGGTTTCCAGCCTTGTCCCTTGTGTTCAGAGATTTCTCCAGATTCTCTGAATCTTTTAATGATATTATGAACCGTAGACGATGAAATCCACTAATTCTTTGTAGTTTTACGTTGAGGAACATTATTCTTAGATTGTTGAACTATTTTCCAACACAGTCTTTCAGAGTGGTGAACCTCTCCCCATCTTCACTGCTGAGAGACTCTGCCTCTCTGAAATCATCTTTTTATACCCAATCATGTTACTGATCTGTTGCCATGGTAACCTGGTTAGTTGTCAAATGTTTGACCGGGATTTTTTTTTTTTAAGCATCACACAATTTTTTCAGTTTTTTGTTGATCCTGTCCCAACTTTTTAGAGATGTGTTGCTGCCATCAAATTCAAAATGAGCAGATATTTTTCATAAAACAAAAATATATCTTTTAAAATTTTTACAATTTTACACAGCGTCCCAACTTTATTGTAAATGTAATTGTAATTTTAACAGTTAATTTTTTCTAAATGTTCTTGTGTCAGCGAGCTGCTTCATCTCAAGGTCTAAAATCAGTGATGTAGAAATCATTATTTCAGTAACTATTATATTATTATCTGCCTGTTTCCACCATTTCTTCAATATATCAAACTGTTGAGACTTTTTAGTCAAACTCTTTATGCACTCTCAATTTTCATGTCTCAATTCAGACTTTTCTGTGTTAATAAAGTCGATTGTTAAGATTGTTTTGTGTCTTTAAGGTTGTTTTACAGTCGCTTCTCAATAGTCATTTAACTTCATAAAAAAAAATCTCAAAAGTCATTTCAAACCTAGGCTCTGGCCGGGGCCCCTTCGGGCCCCTTCGGGCCCCTTCGGGCCCCTGGTCCTGTGCCCGACTGGCCCTCAGTGACCCCTCCAGGCACCAGGTGGAGTCACCGTGTCATCGTCTCAAAATGAAACACCAGAAACTCTCAGTTGAATCACAAGTCCTTCAGCAGTTTTAATGAAAATAAACTCTTTTTGTACAATACAAAACAAATAAATATCCCGGTAGCGTTCGCTGCCAGCCGGCGGAGCGCCGCGCTGTCGGCAGGTCGGATGTACACAAACACCAGCTCGTGTTGTGTTCAGGCTCGGTGGGAACTGTGAGTTTCTCCGGTCCACAATTTGAACTGTGGTTCCACCGACTCGTTCGTTCCCACTCGACTCGAACTCCTACAGCGCGACTCCTCCGGGGGCCCGAGGCTCCGCCCACACAGCTCAGGACCCCGCTGGCGACACCGGGAGAGTTTCAAAGTGTGGCTGCTACGACGGCTTTCTTATTCTGCAACGACGGTTTACGGTTTAAAAACACTTCTCTCGTTTCTTGGCATCGAGTTTTGGTTTGAAGTTAAAACAAAGAGAAGGATGATTAAAAAACGTCTTCCTGCAGAGACGACCTGCCTGCACGTACGCCGCCTCAAAGTTTGAAACTATTTATTAGTGTGTGTAAAAAAAATAAAAATAAAATAATATTCCAAAACATTGTTTTATATATTTACAAAATATAAACTAATGTTACCAGAGAAAACTCTGCTGATAGTAATAATCGTTTTATTTTTTTAGGAGCAAAAATAACTTCCATTTCCAGCTTCTCAAATATGAAGATTTGATGCTTTTATTTTGTTAAGTCAGAAAATGAATATCTAATGATTTATTTTAGACAAAACCAGATGTTTGTAGATGTCGCTTTATTTTGTCAATTTATCGACGGAAAAATGGTGAGCAGATAAATGGATAATGAAAATAATAATTGTGTCGAGAGAATCTGTGGAGCTTTCGACCTGATTTTAAGAAATTAAATGTCCCTGCTGAAATAATAAATGCATTGAAATAACAGATTTAACGAGCCTGTGTTGGTTTATCTGACGGTGAACTGATGTGCACATTTCACTGATTTAATACTCTAATAATTCACCTGCAGCTTCAGAGATGACCAGAATCTCTGCAGCTGACCGACCTGGTGCACAATGTGCTGCCCCCCGGTGGTCGCGCTCGGTAAGGAGTCTTTGTGACCCCTCACTCACTCAGACCTCTACAGAAACAGACAGGTTACACTTTTACATATTTTATATACAAACTCTGATAAATATGTCGGGAGAACAACACAGCGGCTCTTTTTTTCCCTCTCTACATTCAAATCACACAAGCAGCATTTTCAGTCGCCATAAAAAAACAACATGGCTCACCTTCATTACCCATCATCCCTTGCGCCACACCTACAGGCTTTACGCGTAATCATTCAAACCGTCTCCGTTTTTCCGTTGGCAGTCTGTGCAAACAGACGGGGAACTCGTGGACTAAAAAAAACCCCGTTATGTTCCCTAATTAACGTTGCTGCTAGCAAAAATATCGGCCATCTTGAAAACATTCATGTTGTTACATACGAACACGCCGTAGTGTTTAACGTGAGGAGCCGAGCCGACAGGTGACGACGACGACGTCCACCTGAAGCTCAGCAGGTTGCACTCCAGCCAATCAGAGTCAGAAACACTCCTGACCAATCAGAACTCGTCGTCTTATAAGACCTGAGTGATGTCATCAGGAAGGAGGAGCTTACTCCAACAGATAAACAACCTGCAACTATTTTTAAATTTTCAAGCAAAAATATATATAAAAAAAATTATATTTATTTTTGCATTTGAGTTTAAAAATAAAAGATGTTCTGGTTTTCTGTCAAACATGGTTGTAAACAGAATATTTTGTTGTTTTTTAAACATTTGGTCAAACAAATCAATAAATTTAAAGACTTCATCAGATCAGAAAAGTTTCTTTAAAACATTTTTTTTTTTTTTTAAGTTTTTTGCAGGTTCCAGCTTCTTAGACGTGTTTTGGTTTTCTGAGTGCACGTCACATCGTGTGGCGTCTCCGGGACGACGAGCAGACGATCACCTCAACACTTCAGACTTTTACTGTCGTGGATCCGGTTTGAAAGCTCGTCTGTGTTCCAGTATTTTCTGGTTCTGTTGTTAGCATGCTTCGATACGTGTTCATGTCCTCGGCTCTGTCCCCCGTGTGTCGTTGGCTGTCCGGGTGTCCAGACTCCACCTGAAGACAGAGCAGGAGACACGGTGAGGTGACGGTGCAGAGACATGCTGCAGCGCTGCTCCACCTGCATCAGAGCGCCCTCTGCTGGATTCACATTGAACAGCAGCAATTCAAACATCCACGGTACGTTTCTTTACCAACTTCACCTCGTCTCACTGTTGCTGTCCCGCTGTCGCTGCACACGTCTCCTCCTCCATCCTCTCCTCCTGCTCCTGCTCCACGTCGTCCTCCTCCATCCTCTCCTCCCCCCCCGCCCCCTCAGCACAGGTCTGCCACCCTCGCTGCCTCTGGCTGCGGCGCACCTTGCGGGTAAGACTCTTCCTAGTCGGCCCCAGAGAGGAGGTGTGAGGGGGGGGCGGCGGAGGGGCTGGGGGCCGGGGACGAGGTGAAGCAGGAGGAAGAGGAGGGGGAGGAGGGTTTGGACCTGCACAGGGGGCTATGGGTGGGGTCTGGCTGAGGGGTGGAGGAGTCAGGAGCTGTGGAGCAGCCGGCTGCTTCGTCATCAGCAGGATCTCTGGGAGGAGAGTCTGGAAAACAGCAGGAGGTCATCAGAGCTGCACACAGAGGGGAGGAATCTAGTGTCTGGGAGGGGGGGTAATGTTCCTTCATAACAAGATGAAAGCAGAAGGTTTGAGACATTATTACTATGATGTGATTTTCTGGGGGGCTTCAGCTCTTTAGGATTTCTAGGTTGCTCACATTAGCATCCCAACAACACCGAGATAACTGATGGACACATTTTATTCACTTTGGATTTGATGAGAGAAGTTGAATGGGAGTCTATGGAGCAGGAGGCTTTTTGGAGCCGACCTCTAGTGGCACTCGCTGGTATTGCAGCTGAAGACACTTCTGGATCAGAACCATTTTACAGACCTGAAGCTACGAACTCTTTTAGAAACAGTCTGTGGTTGTAATAGTTTCAGTCCTCTGAGCTGCTGAAGGCTGCTGGTTGATTGGCTGTTACTGGCAAGGTGTTAACCAATCAGATAAAGCTGTGGGCGGGACATTGCTCAGTGACTGCAGACAGAGATGCTGCATCAGAGCAAAAAAGCAGTGAATTTTTTAATAGTTTATCATAAAGATGCTCCAATCATCGGTAGACCCCCCAGACTGTTCATTCGTACCGGGACCGCTGCTGGTCTGAGACTCGTCTGTCATCGGTGGCTCCGCCTCCTCCTGGATGGTCGGTACTGACGCAAGCAGACCTGACGCACAGACAGACAGACAGACAGTGTGTAAGCTCACGGTGATGTAAAGACGAGGACCAGAAAACTGAAGATGATGCTGGTTGCCGTGGTGACTCACTCAGTCCTCTGTAATGGGACAGCTGCTGGTAGACCTGCTTCATCCTCTCGATGTTCAGCCGGCTGCCCTCGGCATGGTTGATCATGGGTTTGGGGTAGTCCACGCCCACCACGCAGCCGGCCGCCTTCTGGACCGACTCGGGGGCGTTCCAGGGCTCGTAGATGTACCGGTTGGGGTAGTCCTTCAGGATGGGGATGTAGCGCCTGCAGGGGGTCCAGAGGAAGGTCTCAGCATTATTCAGGCCACATTACAGCCAGGATGATTCTACGACCCAGGATGCACGCCGGCGGAAAGTGTGGACCGGCTGAGGTACCTGATGTAGTCTCCCGACGGGTCGGTCCTCCTCCCGAAGCCCACCGGACAGTAGCAGTGGAAGAACTGCTGGAAGAAGGCGCTGCAGGACAACCACATCCAGCTGCCGGCGTTCACGCTCCAGTCGGCGTCCAGCAGCAGCTCCTCGAACACCTGCAGGAGACACAGAACCTCGGTCAGCCCGTCCACTTCGCTTCACCCGGGAGAGACACGGGGTCCGACCCGACCCGACCGGCCCACCTTCATGCCGCTCTCCCAGCTGATCCACAGGTCGCCCCTGGTGAGGAAGCAGGCCACGGCGTGCCGGGCCAGGTGGTGGATCCAGCCCTCCTGCCGCAGCTGCGTCATGATGGCGTCGATCCAGGGGAAACCGGTCCGGCCCTCGGCCCACTTGGCCAGAGCCTCGGGGTTCTGGTCCCATGGGATCTGGAGACAAACAGCGTGTCCATGTAACTAGGATTCCTGGTTACAGGACAGACGAATGACGCAGACGTCTCGCCGCCACCTGGAGGTTCGGACTCACCTGGACGCAGATGGGGTTTCCATCCATGCGGTCGAAGTTTGGGTTGTTGGTGGCGGCGGTGTAGAAGAACTCCCTCCATAAGAGCTGGCCGAACAGGGACAGAGGAGGACTGCAGCGCTTACGGAGCTGCCGGAGGGAAACCAGAGGAGGGAAATCTTTTGAGACTCAACTTTTAGAAGAAGCGAACTCTGTTGGTTAAAACGTCGTCAACATAAACCTTGAATGAAAGGAAACTCACCGGAGCTGATGTTAAACACTAATAGTCCACATTTTACCTCCAGTAGCTCAACTTATTTTCTCGTTTTTATGCTGGTTTGGAGTCATTTTAGATATTTAGTGTTTGAAATGTCCCTCGTTTCTTGACCAGAACATATTCTGCTGCATGTGTCGGGGAGGTTCTGCAGAGATCAGCAGTGTGTTTGTAGTTTAAAGGTGTCCGGCGTACCTTCATGTAGAGCTCTCGGAGGTTGTAGTACCAAACCCGACAGGACAGGCAGCCGAAGCGCAGGTAGGGGCTGAGGCCCGTCGGACTGGCGTACAGCGAGCAGGTGTTGACCCGAGGGTGCTCCAGGTTGGCCACCCACACCTGCAGAGAGCACATCGAGCGTTACTCAGTCTGCAGCACGTCAAGAAATGTAGTCGGAAAATACGAGCGAAAAGGATCATTTGAAGCCAGAATGATTGATGCCGATCGTCTACATTCACCGAGTACTCCGACTTCACGGTAAATCTCTCAACACTTTCGTTTTGCAGAACTTTCAAAAACACGTTTTAACTTTGTTGTTACGGGTTTTTAAGTGCAGATCGATGAGAAAAAAATGTATTTGATCATTAACAATGCAAAATAAAGAGTCTTGAATTTATAAGGTTATTAAATATGAACTGGAAAACAGTGAATAAAATGATGTTTGTTCAGGCGTGTTTTTTTTAAACATCGTGATTACTTTACATATCTTCATCATTCTGGTTCTGGTTTTCCAAAAATAATATTTCCATGAAGCCGTTAATGCTCCTAACGTTATGTAACAAGGATAACATGAATGAGACGTTCACTGCAGTAATCAGGGACATCAGGGTGATGGGCTGCCGTTATAAACTTCACAGTAAAGAACTGAAACGCCAGTTTGTGGTTTACCTTTTTGTCCAGATGTTGGTTGAGTCTTTTCAAGGCCTCTGACTCGCCCCCCCGCCACACAGCTGTAGGTAAGCCTTGCGTCCTGAAACCTAAAACACACGTTTACATGGAAATGAGCTCAAAATCAAGGCAGATGTTTCCTTAAACACACTGGATGGAGGAAATACGAAGCCAAAGTCCATTTAAAAATGTGCTGTATTTACTGTAACTCTGACAATTAGGTTTTAGCAGTTCTGTTCTTATTTACAGATAAATAAGGTACTTTTAAATGAAATCTAGCTTGAAGTTATCAACATACAGAAGAGAAAACTTGATACAGAGGCTCACATTGTGTTGCATTCACACCCACTTATAAAATAGAGATCACATTGTTGAAGTTAGAAATAACTAAAGCGTTCCACAGGCTTCAACTTTAGGCCCCCTTTCTTTTTATTACAATTCAGAACAGTAACACACCGAGTTCTTCCAGTGAAGGTATACTGTACAGCTGATCGTGGTTGTCGGATATCTTAGTGTGACATTTGTCCATCTGTTGCTGGGTGATGGGAGGCAGAGGTCGCCGTGGCAACTCCAGCCGGCTCACAATGGTCTGAAAGCGCTTAAAGGTCAGAGGAGGACTGTTGTTGTTCATCTCGATGATCCTACGACAGAAGAGTTGAGCAACGGACAGAAGAAAGAAATCAGTAACAGCTCGTCAGCTGACTTCACCTTCGATGTGATGCTTCCACTTCCACACTATTAAACACAAGAAGACCTTTAGCCAACCAGATTAAGATGAAATGGGAACTTGAAACCAATATTTTTTCACATGCTTTCATGGTTCCCAAAGGTTCAGAAATTTCAATTTCAGGGAGTCTTTAGTTAAAATATTTACATCTAAAATATTAACATTTAATCTAAAGTAAACAAATAACATACCATATGCACATATGTAATATAATACTTGTAAAAGAAATGCATTAATATCATTGTAAATTTGTTATAACAGTTTGCATGAGGTCCTGCATTTGGAGAACATAATTTTATATGAAGCTTCAGTGATTAATCAATTAACAGATCATAGCAACAAAAAAAAACCTTCAGATTTTCAAAGCAAAAATTGTGGAAAATTACATTTTTGTCAGATTTGAGCATTTCAAAAACATGCACCTCAGGACTGTGCTGACAGGTCATCATTGTAAATGAGAATTGGTTCTCAATTGATATTACCTGGTTAAATAAAGGTCAAATAAATGAGAATCTGGAAAATGCCTGAAATTATTATTAAATTATCAAAATAGTTGCTAATTAATTTCCTGTTGGACGACTTAACTGATCAACTAACTGTTGCAACTGCAATCCTATTTTTATTCCACAACAAGTCAATAATATAGAATCAGTCTGTAAACAGCCGACGGTGTTGGTGAAAGCTTCATATGAACACACTGACGTTCAGGTGCTCATGAACCTTCAGATGGATCTGATGGAAATGTTCAGGTACGTTTGTTTGTTTGTGAACTTGAGCAGCTGCTTTCAGGTTGTTTATTCGATGCAGCTGTATTTATAGTTTCTTATACAACCCGTCTATATCGGAGACGCTGGTTGGCTGATTTGCAGCAGGGACGGCTTCTGATTGGCCGAGTCGCCGTGACCACTATGAAGGAGCGCACTAAGCCGCGCACATGTCCACAGCGAGCAGTTTAAAGCCTGCAGCTGAGCGCGCTCACACAAAGCTAAGCCGCTGCTGCCTCGTCTGCCTCGTCTGCTCACACAGCCGCTGATATTCCATCATTATGTAAGGCAGCGCTGGACTGAACGCTCTCTGTGGAGAGAGGAAGACACAGAGAGGCCAGGATGTGGAGAAAGCCCAGCTCTCACTCATTAAAGCAGCACATGGGCAGGGGTGTGACCTGCAGTGACAGGGGGAGGCCACCGGGGGGCTCCGCTGCACATCACGCTGTAGGAGGGGTTTTCCTGGACACTGTTCAGTGCTGGTCATTTTTAAAATGAGCTGACTATTTCCACTGAATTTACAGGAAACATGACACCCGTCCTCCTCATGCAGGATCTCTATTCAGGTTCACTGAATTCAACCTTCCATCTGTTTCATACAACGCAGAGTGCAGTTTAATACAATCAAAGAACATGAAAACACAGAAAAGATCCACAATGATCTACTGATGACACCTTCAGGGTACAGGCCGAGGGGCCGAGGGGCCCCTGAACCGTGTGACTGTTTCATTTCAGTTTAGACTACAAACAAAACCAACAGAGAAAAACAACCACAAAAGAACGCACAGCCACACAAGACGGCCACAAAGGGACAAAAGGAAATCTGAAACAGACTCAACTGATGCAATACAATCAGGAAAACCTCAAAGACCACAAAAACAAGCCAAAATAACCACTAAAGGCATAAAGTGAAGTCAAACCGGCACAAAACAACCACAAAAAGGACGGAAGACGACTACAAAAAGACCCAGAAAACAACCACAAAGCAACACGAGACAATCCCAGAGACTCAACCAATGGAAAACAACCACAAGACAACCACCAGGACAACACCAAGACAACCACCAGGACAACACCAAGACAACCACCAGGACAACACCAAGACAACCACAAGACAACACCAAGATAACCACAGGACAACACCAAGACAACCACAGGACAACACCAAGACAACCACAGGACAACACCAAGACAACCACAGGACAACACCAAGACAACACCAAGACAACCACAAGACAACAGCAAGACAACCACAGGACAACAGCAAGACAACACCAAGACAACCACAGGACAACCACAAGACAACCACAAGACAACACCAAGACAACCACAGCACAACCACAAGACAACCACAAGACAACAGCAAGACAACCACAGGACAACACCAAGACAACAGCAAGACAACACCAAGACAACCACAGGACAACAGCAAGACAACACCAAGACAACCACAGGACAACACCAAGACAACCACAGCACAACCACAAGACAACCACAAGACAACAGCAAGACAACCACAGGACAACAGCAAGACTACCACAGGACAACACCAAGACAACCAGAGGACAACCACAAGACAACCACAAGACAACAGCAAGACAACACCAAGACAACCACAGGACAACACCAAGACAACCACAAGACAACAGCAAGACAACACCAAGACAACCACAGGACAACACCAAGATAACCACAGGACAACACCAAGACAACATCAAGACAACCACAGGACAACACCAAGAGAGCCAAAGTGAAGTCAAACTGACAGAAAAAGGACGGTCAGGGGACATTGTGTTAATCTGTCCATCCTGAATGGCAGATAATTGATGATTTAACTGATTTAAAAATGAGTTGGTTTAAGATTTTGGTAAAATCAACTCCTGTTCATTATCAGTCAGCGAATCCACGATCCCCTAATGTTACTGTCTACTGCAGACAGCAGAAAATATTCCAGATATATAACGTAAATTCATGACTCTTCAGGAGCTGCAGATCATCTGAACCAGATGGTGGGAAGGATTTCTGCACGAGAATAACTAATAAATGGATCAAAAGAAATATAATGAATGGACGGGAAACAATTACATCAACAGTTCTTCGTCTTAAAAATCATCTCCAAACTTTTGACGATATTTGCAATTATTCTTCTTTGAACCGTAATTAAAAATGTTCTATTGTCTCGTTAAAAATCGCTAAATTAACATCTACGTCTCCTTCTGCACTGAAAAACCGATTCTATGACCCATGACCTACGTCCTATGTTCTGTTTAACCCTCTGAACCCAACAGCCTGTCAGAGGGGTTGAAAATTACACCATTTATCAGAGGCAGAAACTGTGAAAATAGATATTATCATCAGGTTTTTTCCGACGGCCCTTGAACTAATCACGTGCACCGAATGCTTCTGTCAGGAAAAAAGTCATGAAATCTGATCTTAAAATCGTGATATTTGATGGTAAGAGAGGTTTTTAGAGGTGGGAAACATGGAAATACTTCCATATGGACTGCAGCAGGAGCCCCGCCCACTTTTATTTTTCAATACTGGCAACACTTCGAAAAATTTTGTATGTACAGATTCCATCTTTTTTTTTCTTTCCGTAAAATAAATGATCAAAGAAATTCAACCCAGTGAACAAAGACGATCAGAAACCGCTCAGAGTTCGGAGAGTTAGCGACTGATGAGGTCATGATGAGGTCATGATGAGGTCATGATGAGGTCATGATGAGTGAGGTAGCGCTCACCTGTCCAGGTTGTAGAGGGTGTGCGAGTTTCTGACGACGGTCTCCACTCCGAACTCTTGGGCCATCTTGATGATGGCGCCGTCCCGCTCCTTCCCGTACGGCTCCGAGTCGAACTCGAACGTCAGCCGGGTCACGTTCCACTCCTGCAGCGAGGCCCGACAGAAACAGGAAGTGAACAACAAGAACATCTCATCTCGGTACGGTTCAGGTGTTTGGACTCTGTCTCTGTTCACACCGATGTTGATAAACCGTGAACAGAGAACATGAAGTCAGATTATTCCAGAATATCTTCAATGATTCTCTGTTTCCAAAGATTACTGCAACTAATTCCAAAAAACAGAACTTATGATTGAATCCAAAAAAAAAGAGCTGAGTCAGCTGTAAGTTTGGAGAGTCAGAGTACATCAGCAACTACAGAGGAGAAATGGTTCAAACAAATACAAAATAATAATAAATGGTAAAGTTCATGAAATGGTTAAAGTTAGCTGAGGGTAATAAATGAATGAGTCAAATAGTAAGATCAAGTAAAAGATAAACCACAATAAACAGCACTGACGTACAAAAGAAATCTGATCAGTCATTCAAATAAAAATATCCGTGATAAGCAACTATCGTTTTTCCTCATTTCCCGTCTTTACTTTCAACTGGTTGTAATGTGTTACTCTCGTCAGAAGGTGGCGGTAATGAACCTGAAAGCTGTCTGCCAGCTAACATTAAACAACATCGAGAAGAAGCCTTTTCATCAAACAGTTGCAGCTAATCTCGAACGGTAGTTTTGCTTAAAACGTTCATCCCTGTTGGAAATACTCCAGATGAAAGGAAATCTGTTCATGTTTTCATCAAACTAATGTTTGTGTTTGCAGATCTAAAGAAGCGAGCAGATCGTATATCATCTTTATGTGTAACAGAGGATCCGTTTTGTTGATCATTTGGATTTATATGCTTGAATTTGCGTGTTTAGGTTTGATGTAATTATTTCTCCATGTTAGTATTTGTTTTCATGCGTTTGTCTTTATTTGAGCAGTAGAGGTGGAGAGTTGCTTTTGGATGGTGAACCATGTTTTCCATCTGTGTGATGTGAAGATGATCTACTGGAAATAAACTTATTTTTTTTAATGAAAAAACCCATTAACATGGCAGATGTGTTTCAATCCACAGTGATGTGGTCGTTGGACAGCTGTCTGAGTGTTCACCTCCTTTAGGACTTCAATAGAACCCACATGTTGGTCTCAAATCTATAAAACCCTGTTGGGCCGTGTTTTTCTGTCGGCAGCGAAGGCAGCGCAGACTGGACAACAACACCGAGTAGAAAACTAGAATTAGCACCTCGTGGTTGTTAGAGATATATAAATAAAACTGATCCGTCTTGTTCTGCAAGGCCAATACAGCCGATTCTGATGGAACACAGGGTCGTTGCCATGACAACAGATGATGCTTCAAATCTGGATGTTGCTACAGAGAAGCTCCAGATTATAAAAGATGCTTCACACACAGAAGATCTTGACGATCAGCAGAGTTTAGATTTGGATCAGAATTTCTCCCTCAGTGACGGAGCTGAATGATGCAACTGAAACATGATGATGTCACAGTGACGTGGACCTGAAGTTCACCTGAATTAGGCCATATTTAAACCATTTGTGTTGCACCTTCTACATCTCAAATCCATAAATATCCAGAAATGTCTCCTGTGAGTCTGTTGGACTGAAATAAATATTTACAACCAGGTGATGAACGCTGCAGAACCTGAACTATCCGCCATCTTGCTTATTTCTTCCCTGAAAAACTGTTAAACTTAAATCTGTTTTATGGTGAAGCAACGGTTCCACTAAAAAAGTTTAATTGGTGGAGATGTGTCTGGTTCTATCAGCTCCAGAACTGGATCTGGAACCAGAACGTTCCCGGTGGAACCGCAGTAACAGAGGACAGGGGACACTCATGCAGGAGGACAGACCTTAAACAGCCGGGGGAGGACGTCGGTGGGCTGCCCTCGCACCACGAACACCCGGGAGTTGAGCTTCTTCAGGCTGCTGTCCAGGTCCTCCAGAGCCTCCAGCAGAAACCTGCAGAGACACGAGGTCAGTCAGAAAACGTCAGTCAGAAAACGTCAGTCAGAAAACATCAGTCAGAAAACATCAGTCAGAAAACGTCAGTCAGAAAACATCAGTCAGAAAACATCAGTCAGAAAACGTCAGTCAGAAAACGTCAGTCAGAAAACATCAGTCAGAAAACATCAGTCAGAAAACATCAGTCAGAAAACATCAGTCAGAAAACAAGGTGTGAAGGGAGCTGTACCTGCAGCCGTCGTTACTTCCCCGCCCTGCCATTTTAAAACTGAGCAGCTGGACTACAAATCATCCAAACAGTGTCTTCAAGACTGTTTTTAAAGCCCAGAAGATTCAGAAATTGAGACGAACATCTCGAGTTTTAGTTCCTGATTCGTTTTCTGCTGGTTCTGAGCTACATTGTTGTAAATGGAGTGTTTTGCGTTGTTAGTTTGACATGAACAGTCTGCAGGTGGTTGATTTAAAATCCTCTGTGACACTTTTCTCTGAAGAAAGAGCTGCATCACGACTTCCTGTAGATTCTGTGAGGTCCAAACACACGGGAGCTTAATTTCATGTAAACCTGGAAATAATCTGAGATGTTTCTAAGATTCTGACAGAAAACCTATTTCAGGTTCTGTGTCCATCATCAATCAAACTGCAGCAGATCAGCTGCATTGATCCCGTTAGCAGCTCTGCGATGGTGTCAGATTGTTTCTCAGCATCACATCGAGGACTGCAGGTTTCTGAAGGGGGCGGAGCCTGGAGCTCTAAAATCAGACTGCCAGGAGATCAATACAACAAAGCTTTGATCGCTGAGACCCTCAGAGACCCGCTCCGTCCTCCAGAGACCCTCAGAGACCCGCTCCGTCCTCCAGAGACCCTCAGAGACCCGCTCCGTCCTCCAGAGACCCGCTCTGTCCTCCAGAGACCCGCTCCGTCCTCCAGAGACCCTCAGAGACCCGCTCCGTCCTCCAGAAACCCTCAGAGACCCGCTCCGTCCTCCAGAGACCCGCTCTGTCCTCCAGAGACCCGCTCCGTCCTCCAGAGACCTTCAGAGAACCGCTCTGTCCTCCAGAAACCCTCAGAGACCCGCTCCGTCCTCCAGAGACCCTCAGAGTTGTTCTGTCCCTTTTGAACGTCTCCCACCTCATCGCTTCATTGCCGTTGACTTTTTGAAGCATCTCAACGGTCTCTGTTGACCAGTTACAGAGTTTGACCCAAAACCTGCTGTTTCTCTGCTCCTGTTTCAGGTCCGCGGTGACATCACAGATGTCCACGTACCAGTGATCACATCACCAACCAAACAACAGTCAAAGACCTTAAATATATCACCAATAAATTTAAAATATTTATGCATTTAAAAAGGAAAAGCTGGAATATCCTTAAATTTGGGACATTTTTGCTTAAAAAATGACAATTTCCAATCATTGATATGTTCATCAATTAACTGCTGCATTGACTATTGCGATTTTTCAGCTATCTTTGTATCTGCTGTTGAGTATTTTGATTAAAATCTCTTTATATTAATGTGCAAAAGAAAAATCTAAATTTTGTAAAAAGTAGTAAAATATTTTCTGCTGTTTAGTTGAATGAAAATAAAATAATGTAGTAAAGTACAAGTACCTTGTTTGTATTGAACTACTTGTTGTTATTCCGTGTTGACATAAGTGAGCTTTCACCAAACCGGAAACAGCCTCATCACAATTATTATGCAGGAACCAGCAATAAGAACTTGTGAATAAAATGAAAAGCTCTGATTTCAGTGTTTCTCTCTGTCTTCTCACTGTCTTCTCTCTGTCTTCTCACTGTCTTCTCACTGTCTTCTCACTTCTCACTGTCTTCTCTCTGTCTTCTCTCTGTCTTCTCACTGTCTTCTCACTGTCTTCTCACTGTCTTCTCTCTGTCTTCTCACTGTCTTCTCTCTGTCTTCTCTCTGTCTTCTCTCTGTCTTCTCACTGTCTTCTCACTGTCTTCTCTCTGTCTTCTCACTGTCTTCTCTCTGTCTTCTCACTGTCTTCTCTCTGTCTTCTCACTGTCTTCTCTCTGTCTTCTCTCTGTCTTCTCACTGTCTTCTCTCTGTCTTCTCACTGTCTTCTCTCTGTCTTCTCACTGTCTTCTCACTGTCTTCTCACTTCTCACTGTCTTCTCACTTCTCACTGTCTTCTCACTTCTCACTGTCTTCTCTCTGTCTTCTCACTTCTCACTGTCTTCTCACTGTCTTCTCTCTGTCTTCTCACTGTCTTCTCTCTGTCTTCTCACTGTCTTCTCTCTGTCTTCTCTCTGTCTTCTCACTGTCTTCTCTCTGTCTTCTCACTGTCTTCTCTCTGTCTTCTCACTGTCTTCTCACTGTCTTCTCACTTCTCACTGTCTTCTCACTTCTCACTGTCTTCTCTCTGTCTTCTCACTGTCTTCTCTCTGTCTTCTCACTTCTCACTGTCTTCTCTCTGTCTTCTCACTGTCTTCTCTCTGTCTTCTCACTTCTCACTGTCTTCTCACTGTCTTCTCTCTGTCTTCTCACTGTCTTCTCACTGTCTTCTCACTTCTCACTGTCTTCTCACTTCTCTCTGTCTTCTCACTGTCTTCTCTCTGTCTTCTCACTGTCTTCTCACTGTCTTCTCTCTGTCTTCTCTCTGTCTTCTCACTGTCTTCTCTCTGTCTTCTCACTGTCTTCTCACTGTCTTCTCACTGTCTTCTCACTGTCTTCTCTCTGTCTTCTCTCTGTCTTCTCACTGTCTTCTCACTGTCTTCTCTCTGTCTTCTCACTGTCTTCTCTCTGTCTTCTCACTGTCTTCTCTCTGTCTTCTCACTGTCTTCTCTCTGTCTTCTCTCTGTCTTCTCACTTCTCACTGTCTTCTCTCTGTCTTCTCTCTGTCTTCTCACTGTCTTCTCACTGTCTTCTCACTGTCTTCTCTCTGTCTTCTCTCTGTCTTCTCTCTGTCTTCTCACTGTCTTCTCACTGTCTTCTCACTGTCTTCTCACTGTCTTCTCACTGTCTTCTCTCTGTCTTCTCACTGTCTTCTCTCTGTCTTCTCACTGTCTTCTCTCTGTCTTCTCTCTGTCTTCTCACTGTCTTCTCTCTGTCTTCTCACTGTCTTCTCTCTGTCTTCTCACTGTCTTCTCACTGTCTTCTCACTTCTCACTGTCTTCTCACTTCTCACTGTCTTCTCACTTCTCACTGTCTTCTCTCTGTCTTCTCACTTCTCACTGTCTTCTCTCTGTCTTCTCACTGTCTTCTCTCTGTCTTCTCACTGTCTTCTCTCTGTCTTCTCTCTGTCTTCTCTCTGTCTTCTCACTGTCTTCTCTCTGTCTTCTCACTGTCTTCTCTCTGTCTTCTCACTGTCTTCTCACTGTCTTCTCACTTCTCACTGTCTTCTCACTTCTCACTGTCTTCTCTCTGTCTTCTCACTGTCTTCTCTCTGTCTTCTCACTTCTCACTGTCTTCTCTCTGTCTTCTCACTGTCTTCTCTCTGTCTTCTCACTTCTCACTGTCTTCTCACTGTCTTCTCTCTGTCTTCTCACTGTCTTCTCACTGTCTTCTCACTTCTCACTGTCTTCTCACTTCTCTCTGTCTTCTCACTGTCTTCTCTCTGTCTTCTCTCTGTCTTCTCACTGTCTTCTCTCTGTCTTCTCACTGTCTTCTCACTGTCTTCTCTCTGTCTTCTCTCTGTCTTCTCTCTGTCTTCTCACTGTCTTCTCACTGTCTTCTCACTGTCTTCTCTCTGTCTTCTCACTGTCTTCTCTCTGTCTTCTCACTGTCTTCTCTCTGTCTTCTCTCTGTCTTCTCACTGTCTTCTCTCTGTCTTCTCACTGTCTTCTCTCTGTCTTCTCACTGTCTTCTCACTGTCTTCTCACTTCTCACTGTCTTCTCACTTCTCACTGTCTTCTCTCTGTCTTCTCACTGTCTTCTCTCTGTCTTCTCACTGTCTTCTCTCTGTCTTCTCACTGTCTTCTCACTGTCTTCTCACTTCTCACTGTCTTCTCTCTGTCTTCTCACTTCTCTCTGTCTTCTCTCTGTCTTCTCACTGTCTTCTCACTGTCTTCTCACTTCTCACTGTCTTCTCTCTGTCTTCTCACTTCTCACTGTCTTCTCTCTGTCTTCTCACTGTCTTCTCACTTCTCTCTGTCTTCTCACTGTCTTCTCTCTGTCTTCTCACTGTCTTCTCACTGTCTTCTCACTTCTCACTGTCTTCTCTCTGTCTTCTCTCTGTCTTCTCTCTGTCTTCTCACTGTCTTCTCTCTGTCTTCTCACTGTCTTCTCTCTGTCTTCTCACTGTCTTCTCTCTGTCTTCTCACTGTCTTCTCTCTGTCTTCTCTCTGTCTTCTCACTGTCTTCTCTCTGTCTTCTCTCTGTCTTCTCTCTGTCTTCCACCAAACACTGAACAAGGAAAGCTGCTATGCTAACTCAAATGTGAGCTAAATGTATTTTAACTCCGTTGAACAGCTGCTGAACAGTTTACACGTATGCCGAATAATCTAGTGGACAGTACAGACTCCGACATGACGGCTGTCTTTTTCTCGGTGGGATTTTTTCGCTGATCCATAAAGAGAAGATCAATTTGCGGGTTTCGCCGACGGTCTTCGGCATGCAGCGCTCCATTTTGAGCTAGCGTTAGCTGACCTGCCGCGGAGGCCGCAGCCTGAACGGTTCGTGACAACCTGTCCATCAAACGGTGACAACCTGTCCATCAAACGGACACCTGAACGTGTTCTTCGCATCATGTGACGTCTAAAGGATCAAAAAGCGTGACGTCACAAACCTCCATCGGTTGATCCCGACGTTAGCGGCGCCGGCAAACCAGGGGTCGAGGATGTAGACGCAGCGCAGCGTGTCGGCTCCGTCCGCGGCCTCCTGCAGCGCCGCGTTGTCGTGGAGCCGCAGACCTTTGCGGAACCAGTGCACTGAATTCACCACCATGATGGTTCTTGTTCCATCAGAGAGCGAAGAACCGACCGGAGGGACGAAGCGCAGCTGGTTCTGAGAACCGGTCCGACTTCAGTCGGGGGGCGTGGCCGAGTGCACGTGGTCGCGGCTAAACGTTAGGATAGCGGCATCTGTTTGCTGATTGGTCAGAAGGGGAGCACGTCAACGTGAATTACAAAACAGGAGAGCTGTGATTGGTTGATTTGGTGAACGGCAGGGAGCAGTGGTGGAGAGCCTGTCACGTTTCTGAGGTCACTCCGCACCTGATGCAGATAGAGTCTTTGGTTTATGATGACGAAGACTGACGTCCTGTAAAAACAAGCTGCAAAATAAAGACCAAGAAAAAAAAAACTTTACCATTGACTATTGATGGAAGAACAATGTTGATCCTCCAGACAGATATAGTCAACATACTTTTGACCATTTTATGATAAAAAAAAAAAAGTTGTTACGAGATATCTCAGCACATTGAACCAGACGGTAAAAGCCTTTCTGAAGGTCAGTGATAAATTCAGGTCAACCCAGGAGCAGCTTTTAGCCTCAGATCAAACAGTTTGCATTTCCCAGCAAATGTTCCTCAAGTTGAATTTTAGCTTCAGTACTCACAAATCGAGGGTCGAGACCACATCTCAGCAGGATCCTGGTCTTCAGGCCAACTGGAGTCTAATACCAAGATGGACCGGGCTCAACCGAGGTTGGAAATGCAGACGGTGTTTGAGCGGGAAAATTCTATGCTTCCGCTTTGTGCTAAAGTATTGACCAAGTAACTGTCCAGAGGTTGAAGTGGATTCAGCATGAACTACGAAAAACCTCAGGGTACCAGAACCAAACGGGAAAACAGAGATTATGGGTTTCTTTTGAACAGTCAGTCAAGATTGTCTAATGAGTCAATTTGTGCAAAGAGCTCAAAAGCTATTTCAATACTGAAGATATTTATTTGGTAAAAGCAATCGAGAATTAAACAAAAGTTTGTCATGAAGGTTGTTTATTGATTCACAGACAGATAAAAGCAGCAGTGAAACCTCTGGATCAGGACCTTCAGGACCTTCAGGACCTTCGCATGGCGGTCTTGCTGGTGTGCTGGAACACTGGCACCGGTTGGAACAGAACCTCAGTTGGGGTGTAGCGGGTTTGGTAAAACCTGGTATTTCCCCACTGGTAGCGAGAACGAGAGCCGAAGGAGTAGACCGGGTCCAGATCGGACACGTCGCTGAAGACCGGCTCGTTGTCGACCACAACCCCGTCCGAGCTGCTTCCTTGAACCGCATACTGACCGGTCCCCTGATTGGAAACCTGACGATACTACGTCCCGCCCACCGATAGCTGTAACCTGACTGCACCACAGGCCTGTCAATCAAACAGACACGCCCCCAAAAACAGGTCTTCTTGAATCTTCTTTTCTAATGAATGAGGGATTATTTTCAGATGGACCTCCAGAAAACTAATAAGAAGGAGTGACTTTAGCTAACAACACCGAGATAACTGATGGACACATTTTATTCACTTTGGATTTGATGAGAGAAGTTGAATGGGAGTCTATGGAGCCGGAGGCTTTTTGGAGCCGACCTCTAGTGGCACTCGCTGGTATTGCAGCTGAAGACACTTCTGGATCAGAACCATTTTACAGAGCTGAAGCTACGAACTCTTTTATAAATAGTCTGAGGTCGTAATACTTTCAACAGAGCTTCTGTTCATGATTGCTTTTCCAGAAAAATCTGAATTAGGAATTATGCAAAACATCAGACGACCTCTGAGTGTCGGTACCGTGTCCCACACAAACGTCCTCATTGGGATCACCTCTGCAGGACGTCCTGGTTCCAGAGTGAAGCCACTCGTTTGATCACCAACTCTGAAGGCCTGTTTTTGTTGCTTTGAATCTGAAGTGTAAATTGAGGTCAGCTGAGTGGACCACACAGCAGGTCAGGACACAACGCAGCCGGGTCATGGGAAGAACCGGGCGGACCTCGTGTCGTGTCGTGTCGTGTCGTGTCGTGTCGTGTCGTGTCGTGTCGTGTCGTGTCGTGTCGTGTCGTGTCGTGTCGTCGCCCTGCAGCTCCGTGTTCCTTTCAGGTGATGTAATGCAGATTCACACCTCAAAGCAGGTTCGTCTGCAGCTCCATAGAAAAGCTTCGAGTGGAGGCAGCAGATCAGAGCTGCGATCCGCCCAACATGCGAGTGCGTTTGTGAAGTAGCACTTGAAGACCTCGACCACACACCCTGCCCTCTAAACACCCCGCAAAGCCGCTTTTCTAATTTCTGTTCCACCACTTTTCAGTTTTTTCTAATCTCCTAATCAAATGGACCTCGAACGGCCGAGACGCCGAAGAAAGGAGTCATTAAGAGGCTTTGATTGTTGGAGGAGCCGCAGTCTTCAACGGCTTCTCGGAGCGTTTGAAAAGACAAACACAATCCCAGCGAGCGTCGATGAGCCGGAGAGCTCCAGTGTTTTTACAAAAGATTAATGCAAGTGCTTGGAAATAGAGCAAATGGAGCAAATGGAGGCCAACACAGGGGTGGAGCTGAGGGTGGGGAGGGGGGGCCAGAGGTGAACTTGTGGGGGTTGCCTGCTATTTTCTTCATCAAAGTTTTCATCATCAGACTCCTCCCCCTGGAAACACGACCGGACCGAACGCGGAACATAATGAGAAAAAAGAGTCATCAACTCACTTCCTGTCAGCGTTTCCCTGACGACAACAAGAGCCCCGCCTCTCCTGAAACAAAATATTGTATTTACTGATTCCTTCTTGTTGCCCAGAGTGACAGCGAGGACACTATGCCCCGCCCACCTCTACCGGACCCCTGACTTCTTCCTTTGCCAGCCCCTAGTGGTTCTCAGTGGTTTTACACTCCTGAAATTTTGTTATATTCACTCTGTGATCTGCACAGACGTGTGTATATATATGTTCATGTGTATATGTGTCTGTGTCTGTGTGTGTGTGAGCGTGTGTGTGTGTGTGTGTGTGTGCATGTGTGTGTGTGAGTGTGTGTGTCTGTGTGTGAGTGTGTGTGTCTGTGTCTGTGTGTGTGTGAGTGTGTGAGTGTGTGTGTCTGTGTGTGAGTGTGTGTGTGTGTGTGTGTGTGTGTGTGTGTGTGTGTGTGTGTGTGTGTGTGTGTGTGTGTGTGTGAGTGTGTGTGTCTGTGTGTGAGTGTGTGTGTCTGTGTCTGTGTGTGTGTCTGTGTGTGAGTGTGTGTGTCTGTGTCTGTGTGTGTGTGAGTGTGTGAGTGTGTGTGTCTGTGTGTGAGTGTGTGTGTGTGTGTGTGTGTGTGTGTGTGTGTGTGTGTGTGTGTGTGTGTGTGTGCATGTGTGTGTGTGAGTGTGTGTGTCTGTGTGTGAGTGTGTGTGTCTGTGTCTGTGTGTGTGTCTGTGTGTGAGTGTGTGTGTCTGTGTCTGTGTGTGTGTGAGTGTGTGAGTGTGTGTGTCTGTGTGTGAGTGTGTGTGTGTGTGTGTGTGTGTGTGTGTGTGTGTGTGTGTGTGTGTGTGTGTGTGTGTGGGCAGGCTGAGGCCGCCTCCTCACTATTGTTGCGGGCTCTGTGTTTGATTGGCAGGAGGTCGGCCCTCCTCCACAGGAGCTGTTGCCGACTGACCAGTACCATATGGAGGCCTTTATCTCTGCACGCTGACCAGGACGCCATCTTTAACCCGTTCAACACACTCCAACAAAGGCAGCGGACCCCCATGTACACATGCACCACGGAGCAGAGGGCTTCAACCAGGTCCTGGGGTCCGGAGTCAGAGCCGCCCGCCTCCCTGCAAACTCATTGCTCCTTTTTAAAGAGACAGATATGGGATTTAATTCATGTTGTCCACTGAAATAACCGATATTTACCTCCTCATACTGAAACATCACATAGTTTACATCTGTTTAACCTTCACAACTCCGCCAGTAAAAAATGAAACCATTCAATTAACAACTAGCAAAGATGGTGACGGACAGAATCTGAACTGGAGGCTTCATAACGTTCACAAACCAACGATGACATCACTGATGGATGATGACATCACTGATGGGTAATGACATCACTGATGGTTGATGACATCACTGATGGTTGATGGTCCCTAAGAACCTGAAGACACTGTGAAGTTGATGCTTTTTGAATGGGAGTTTTTTTTGAGTCGACCTCTAGTGGCCTTCGGTGGTTTTACACTTCAGCACTTCTGTTTTGGCTTCACTTCTCAGACACAGAAACT
>NW_027185446.1:190835-218335 GCF_022577435.1 Embiotoca jacksoni | reverse complement strand
TGTGTGAGTGTGTCTGTGTGTGTGTGTGTCTGTGTGTGTGTGAGTGTGTCTGTGTGAGTGTGTGTGTGTGTGTGTGTGAGTGTGTCTGTGTGTGTCTGTGTGTGTGTGTCTGTGTGTGTGTGAGTGTGTCTGTGTGAGTGTGTGTGTGTGTGAGTGTGTGTGTGTGTGTGTGTGTGTGTGTGTGAGTGTGTCTGTGTGTGTGTGTGTGAGTGTGTCTGTGTGTGTCTGTGTGAGTGTGTGTGAGTGTGTCTGTGTGTGTGTGTGTGTGTGTGTGTGTCTGTGTGTGTGTGAGTGTGTCTGTGTGAGTGTGTGTGTGTGAGTGTGTGTGTGTGTGTCTGTGTCTGTGTGTGTGTGTGTGTGTGTGTGTGTGTGTGTGTGTGTGTGTGTGTTTCCTCTCAGGTAGAAGATCCCTCCCTGCCCTCCCGTATGCCTCACTGCCTCTTTTATAGACTCTGTTTGTGACTGAAAGGAGCCGAGATACTTTAAACCCGACTGCCACCAACTCCCACTAACTTCCCCTCGCGGTGTGTTTTCTGAGGAAGTGAGCAGCAAAACCACCACAGAGGAGAAAAGAGTGAAATGAAACTACAGCTGAAAGAAAAACAGAAATAAAAAACACAGAAGATGAATAAATCAGTGTTTGTGGAGTGAAACAGAGACATGATGAAGATCAAATTGTTCTCAGGTGGAACAGAAAAGATTTAGAGACTTTATCTTATAATTTAAAGTGTTCAACAGAACAACAGGTCAGGAAGCGTCAGGAGGCTGGACACATGTTCAGCTACGATTTTCTTTAATTGGTTTCTAAGTTTGATGATCGTTATAATCTTTATAAATTAATGTCGTCTCCACTCACCAAACGTTGGTTTTCAACAGAGATGCTGGTGATCTAAAATCTACAGTTTCAGCTTCTCTTCAGAATATAAAATCGGTGGGCGGGGCGTAGTATCTTCAGGTTTCCAATCAGATCAGTCAGATCCTCCGCTGGCTCCTCCCCCAGCTCGTCCAAATATGGTCACTTCCTGCTTCAAACCGCTCCGAACTAACAAGATGGTGACGGACAGAATCTGAACTGGAGGATTCATAACGTTCACAAACCAACAATGACATCACTGATGGTTGATGACATCACTGATGGTTGATAGTTGATGACATCACTGATGGTTGATGACATCACTGATGGTTGATGGTTGAGTAGAACTGATTCAGGGTGACTTGACTTCATCTCTGATGAGAATTAACCTCCGTAAACGTCGTCAGGACTCGTTCGTGTTCGTCTTCTTTGCTTTCAGTGTCGACACTTTAAATTGTTTTATTCCCACAATCATCTCCTCCTCGATTACCTGTCAATCATCTCAGCTCCCGTCAGTGATTGTGAGCGGAGACGGCTCTCTACTTTTATATTTCGTTTCAGTCCCTTTGTGTTTTTCTGTCTTTAGTTTTCCTCTGTAGTGAACAGAAGGTGAGTATTGTACCAAACGCTGATCGAGCCTCTTTCAGGGTGTTTTCTGTGTTTGCATCAAAAACCATGAAGTCTATAAGAATTTAAATAATGAACTGGCTCTCTTTGGACGTCACTGTGTCACTCGTTAATTAGATAATCAGATAAAACATCTCGTTTCCACTCAAGAAACACAGAAAACGAAACTTTTCGGAGTCTCCCTCCTCCCGGCCTGCAGCCTCCTCTCTGCCTCGAGGCTCCCATGGCCTTTTAACCAGGAGTTAATTAGTCCTTTCATTATCCCTGAATGAGCTAATTGATTAACGAGAAATGGTAACGGCTTTATGTGTAAACAGCCTCTCGTTTCTCTCCTCGTCTTCGACTCTTCGTCTCAGGTTGTGTTCAGCTTGGAGAAAAGAGAGAAGAGGCTTGTTCAGAAGTCCGTTTTAATTAAAAGTGGAGAGTCGCCTCCTCTCACATCTATCTGCTTTGGTCTTCGGCCTCTCTCGGCCGCGCTCCTCCTCCTCCTCCTCCTCCTCCTCCTCCTCGGCCACTCGGGCCTTCATCTCCTCTGCGGAGGGGCAGCAGGATTTGGCTCCGTCCCTCCTTCACAGCTCCCTTGTGTCCTGACTGCACTCACAATAAGAGCCATTAAATACAAAGAGGTAGAAAGCCGGCGCTCTAATTCAGACCCCCCACCCCTCTTCCTCTTCCTCCTCCTCCTCCTCGGCCTCTTCACATCATCACGGTGTTCATCGTGAGGGACGCTGATGGAGGAGAAAGAGGTGGATGAATGTGAGACTTCAAAGTGCGGCGGCCCTTCAGGGGAATAATCAGCCGGCTTCATATGAAAACCTCCATTGAACAGAAAGAGAGAAACAAATTAAGATCTGGGTTTTAGTGTTCGACATAAAAAAAAAATCCTCCAACTTTATTCTGTTGAAATCTTGTTTTTGAAATGTCTTACTTACCTGGTAAACTTATTTCTCCTTTACAGCACTAATAAATTAGAATTTGATCAATTTAAGATTTAATTCAGATGTAACAGCACTGCTTTATTTTACAAGTCTCGTATTCCCTCAAAGGTTTTGTTATAGTTTCCCAAACATTTGCTGGATATTTCCAAGAAACTCCTTCACAGTTTGGTGCTGATTATTATGAGAAAGTGGGACCAGGAGAAAAAGGAAACTACAGCGCCCTCCAAAACAACGGGGACATTTTGTATTTCACAACGTATCAATTAGAAAAGTTTAATACGGATCAAAGAAGAAATGGTGTCAGGATTTTGGTTTCCTACCTTGCAGTGATTGATACCTGTCACCTTCTCCACCTGTCCAGCAGGTGGCCTCAGATGTCGGGAGGTGGTTTTAGCAGCTGCAGGAACAAACCGGTCCATCTGACTGACATGTTGAATCCTCTGAAACACCAGACATACGCTGAAGCAGAATGAGACATCGTCAGTAAACTGAAATCTAAACTGAAGCTCGGTGATTATTAGACTTCCTAGAAAACTGTCATCTCAAGAATCTCAGTCCTGGATTCAAACCCTAGAGATTTAAAGAAAGCAGCAGCACAGAAACCAACACGAGACCAGAACCATTTACTGGAGGTCATGAAGGTCAAAAAGTGCTGAACCAAATATTGATTTGAGTTTGAATAATTCTGCTTATCTCAACGATACCTTCTCAAAAATCTCTCAAACACATCTGAACTGTTTAGTATTGCAGTTAAAACAGCTGTTCATGTGGAAATATACACTTTATTTTGGACCAAAATATTTTCCACTGTAGTCGTGTTGAGTCTGATTCGTTCTCAGGTTACAGCAGAAGAAGAAGAAGTCTTCAGCTCATCGGAGACGTTTCACCTGCTGCTTCAGACGACCTGCGAAACCAGAGAAGTCACTCAGAAACATCTGATGACGTCACCTGAAACTTCACATCAGTCAAACAAAAACAACTCTGAATGATAGAGCTGAACTTTATGTTTTATTCATTTTTATAGCTAATTACTGGTTTTAATTCACAGCTAATTATTTTGTATTTTCCCCAAAAAATATTCAATTTTTTCAGACACTGATTGACTGCAATGCCAGAGGCGGGATGTTTTGGTGTTGAGCGTCTGTCCATCCGTCCCGTCATATCTCAGGAACGGAATGAAGGAATTTCTTCAAACTTGGCACCAACGTTCATTTGGTCAAAATGATGAACTGGTTAGATTTTGGTGGTCAGAGGTCACTGTTAATCAGTTTTATTGGCCAAACATGTGAACACACACAAGTCCTCACTACATATGTAATACGAATCTGGACAGACTGAGAGAACGAACACTGAACTGGTTGGAGGAGTCCGTAATTGTTGTTTTACGCAGGTATTGTTTTTTGAATTACCAACTTTTTTCATACCGGTTGTTTGAAGTTAGTGTGAAAATATTCAGGTATCTGATTTATTTTATTGAAATGATTGAATTTCAGACCTTTAATTTACAGTTTCCAAAACTTCACCGAGCTGAAAATTTAATGAGATTTTGATATCGACAAAACTGAAAACACAATCTGCAGTTTAAATCAGTTTTACACAAATTAATTAACGACAGCTCAGCGTTTATTTTGCCTCCCTGATGACTGAAGCATTTATGTTTCCAGCTCGTCCGTCCGTTCCTCTGGAGGTTGTAACTCAGGAACAAATGGAGGGAATTTCTCCAAATTTGGCACAAACATTCACTTCAACTCAAAGATGACTGATTGGATTTGGTGGTCAAAGGTCACTGTGACCTCACAAAACAGGTGATCATAACTCAAGAACGTGAAATATGGGCTAACAACGCTGACACTGATCTTGAGTGATTGTATAGTTGTTCTGTCGGGTTGAAGATGTGTGAAGCCTCCGCGATCCGTCACCTCGGCTAAAGAAGGAGGCCGATCAAACCGCCCGAACGTGATCAGACATTTAACAAAACTCACTTCACGTGCTGCGACTCTGAAATGGAGATGAGGATGTCAGAATGTAATTGGTCACGTCGGATTGCCCTCCATCGCTCTCCGTCTTCTTCATGAGAAAAGCAGCAATTATCACAACACAAAAAGACGTGAAGTGATGAAAGGCCGGGTGAATGGGTGGATGGAGGCGGGGGGGTGGGGAGGAGGTGGAGGTGGTCGTTAAGTAAATGATGTGAATGATAATTTGAGGAGAAAGCAGCTCTATGGGACATATGGCCGAGTGGAGCAGGCTGGAGGGCTTTTCATGATCTTCACTCTATTACAGGGATTAGAGATGTGGGGAGGGACACACACACACACACACACACACACACACACACACACACACACACACACACACACTCTTCGTTCTCAGCAGCTTGGTGAGATGGTCATCGTTCCTCGCGGTCTTCGTGCTGAAGTTATCGGACAAAATAAGAAACACTGAGCTTCATTCACCAACCGAAGAAGAAATTTCTTCTTAAAACCCACTTCTGCAGTTTTCACAAAGATTCTGGTGTTCACCTAATAATAGTCTTTCATAAATCTTTCCATGACTAAGAAGTTTTATTTGAACATTTGTATTAATTTCTTGAAGTGTTTCTGGGATCGTGACCAGTGTCGAAGCTCTTCTAGTTGGTGTTTGGATCGATCCTGGATGTTCTGGACCATCTGAGTTCAGACCATGAGGCAGGTGAACTGGACCTCGGTGAAGGTCTGGAGGTTCTGCTGCAGGCAGGTACGACCATCAGTGATGTCATCATTGGTTTGTGAACATTATGAATCCTCCAGTTCAGATTCTGTCCGTCACCATCTTGATAGTTCGGAGCGGTTCGGAGCAGGAAGTGACCATATTTGGACGAGCTGGGGGAGGAGCCAGAGGTGGATCTGACCGATCTGATCGGAAACCTGACGATACTACGTCCCGCCCACCGACAGCTGTAACCTGACTGCACCTCAGGCCTGTCAATCAAACAGACACGCCCCCAAAACAGGTCTTCTTGAATCTTCTTTTCTAATGAATGAGGGATTATTTTCAGATGGACCTCCAGAAAACTAATAAGAAGGAGTGACTTTAGCTAACAACACCGAGATAACTGATGGACACATTTTATTCACTTTGGATTTGATGAGAGAAGTTGAATGGGAGTCTATGGAGCCGGAGGCTTTTTGGAGCCGACCTCTAGTGGCACTCGCTGGTATTGCAGCTGAAGACACTTCTGGATCAGAACCATTTTACAGACCTGAAGCTACGAACTCTTTTAGAAACAGTCTGTGAGTACGAGCTGCCGGCTCTGACTGAGAGAAGTTGCTTTTTATTCACCTCATCGATTTTGAACTGTTCTCCTGATACATCGTTCGCTGCGCGAACTTCACGTGTCAATTATTTTGTTTATCTCCGATTCGAGTTAAGCAGGAAACATGAAACATCATAAACAGACCGTCAGGTGGAAGCACAGAAACAAAATGAAAGTTTGACTTTGACGAGCAGCGGAGCGAGAAGCACCTGGACCCGGGAGGGAGGCAAGGATTTACACATCAGCTCTCCTCCTTTCTCCGGACAGACCCCCATGAAATCACCCTTTAACTGAGGGATCACTTACTGTGTGTGTGTGTGTGTGTGTGTGTGTGTGTGTGTGTGTGTGTGTGTGTGTTCAGTCGTTCAGGCTGGTAATGCCCATGGTAAATTGATACCATTACTGTCTGGTTGTGAAAAGGCAGAACTAAAGACCATCCTGTGTCCCACCACTTTCTAACAGAACAGCTGTGTGTGTGTGTGTGTGTGTGTGTGTGTGTGTGTGTGTGTGTGTGTGTGTGTGTGTGTGTGTGTGTGTGTGTGTGTGTGTCCTGTACTGCAATAAAACTGCTGCATTACAAGTAAAAGACCTGCAGTAGAAATATTTGTTAAAAGTAAGATTAACAAAACATACTTAAAGTATTAATATTAAAAGTAAATGATCTCTGTGACTGTAAATGACTTCGAACGGTTTGTGACGAATAAAGGACACAGAAATGTGAAATACTCGCCATCTGGGACGCCGCATGACGAAAAGTCGAGCATTTTCAGAATTTTGTGATTCTTTACCTGCAGAGTTTGACACATCCTACGATGTATTTTTGGACGATGTGCTCTCTGGTGAACATTTTTACGAGGGTGGATCAAAAAGTTCAGAGACGTCTCTCGTTTAGTGCAAACGGAGTTCAGCACACAGAGAAGCAACAACGTTCACAAGGAAGTAGTCAGAGTGTCGTTCCACATGTTTTTGTTCACCGTGGACCTGAAACTGGAGCAGAAACATCAGGTTTTGTATCAAATTTTTGGGGTGTTTCTGAGCCCATGCAGTGATTTCCATTACAGAATCAGGGCTCCTTTTTTGTTGTTGGTCAAATTCTGTAAACAGTCAACAGAGACCCTTGAAAGTCTTCAGAAAGTCTACGGCAATGTAGCGACCAGCCGGGCGATGTGTTCTGATGACATCACGTTTCAAGAGGGGCGGAGCTTCACCGTCCAAGACCGAAGAAGGTGTCAGGTCAGGAGACACCAGGTGGGTTTTCTTTGTGTCACCGTGAATTAGTCCCCCAGAGTCAGACTTGTTTACCACCGTGTTGCATCACCTCTTCTTTTAACAACACTGTAAAAGTTTGGGGACTGAGGAGACCAATTTCTTTCTTTTTTTATACTTAATATTTTATTAATGTATTTTTACAGCAAAGAGAAATGAATCCCTTAAAAAAATAAGAAAAAATAGAAATAATTAACCATGCAAAGTGACAAAGAAAAACCTAAAAGAAGAGAAGCCCTGTTTCTGGAGTTTTGAAAGTGAAATGTGGTCCCATTCTTGCCTGATACAGAATTTCAGCTGCTCAACAGTTCAGGGTCTCCTTTGTCGTATTTTTTGGTTCAAGATGCTAAAAAAAATAATTCATTTTTCAAAGCGTCTTTTTTCAGAAATGGGGTTTTACAAATACCTCCAATTTGTTCTTAAGTCTGGGTGTTAACGTTTCCTTTTGTCTCAGTCCTTTGGTTGAGGGTTCAAATCCCAGTGCAAATGTAGTCAACTTTATTTCTAATCTTCTTTCTTTTATATTTAATCTTTAATGTCTTCAGCACAGCACAAATAAACCTGCACCCTGTTTGCTCTCCTGTTTGCCCCCCTCCACCTCCTCCACCCCATCCACGCCCTCCAACCCCTCCACCCTCCTCTCCCGGGTCTCGGACCTAGCCATGTATGACAGATATGGTTGATTGTGAGTAGATCAGAGCAGATCATTGAGGTGAATGGCTTCAGTGGAACCTCTCATTCAGCTCCAAGTTGAAGCTTTCAAAGGAGTCCTGATATGGAAGAAATGGGGATATCCTCCTGACTGCTCCTTTATTCAGCCGTGTGTGTGTGTGTGTGTGTGTGTGTGTGTGTGTGTGTGTGTGTGTGTGTGTGTGTGCGTGCTGCGCTGCTGACTTTAGTTCATGTGAAATTATCGGCCAATACAGAAATAGGAAGTAGCCTGAATGGGCCCCCCGCTGGGCACCGTGACCATAATCTGCCGTCTGCGTGCTCGCTCGCTGTTTGAGAGCGGACGGCTGCTCGACACTTTTCAAACAGGAAATGAAAATGTTTTTGTTTTTTTTATTTATTTGAATTCGGCCTTTTGAGCGTCTCCTCTGTGATAATGGACGCGACGCTCGACTCGTTTCGTTAATGGAGATTTTCTGCTTGTAATATGAAAAGTGTTTGTTTTTTCTCAGAAAGGCAAATTTAAATGAGTCGTTTGAATGTTTTCACACTTTTTGTTCTGCACACAGCATGACACACTGCAGAGGCCACGCCCACTGCTTTATCTGAATACTGTTGTACTAATGAATGATGTGTTTATAGCCACATCGTGTTCTTCGGCTCACTGATGAAGACCAGAACTACAATAACAGTGTTTGTAATAAAAATGACAATAAAACAGGAATTAGTTTCTGAACAATCTGAATGTAACATATATTCATGGAAGGAAAAAACAAATTAAAAATAAACTGTTTTGAATAATAAAGTGGAAAGAAAACCAACCTCAATGAAACATCCAGACTCCATACAAACAATTATCGTTACAAAAATGTTACTGCTGGATCATAAACTTCAAATCAAAGTGGACGTAGTTTGAAAAGGGAAGCCAATGCAGAAGTACCTGAAAGTGTAATACCACTGAGGACCACTAGGGGCTGTCTCCATAGACTCCATCTGTAGTACCACTGAGGACCACTAGGGGCTGTCTCCATAGACTCCATCTGTAGTACCACTGAGGACCACTAGGAGCTGTCTCCATAGACTCCATCTGTAGTACCACTGAGGACCACTAGGAGCTGTCTCCATAGACTCCATCTGTAGTACCACTGAGGACCACTAGGAGCTGTCTCCATAGGCTCCCATTAAAAAGTCAGTAAATATTTCCATGATGGTGTTGTTAGATTAACTTCCTCCTTCTGATCAGTGTTTCCTTCTGGAAATAATTCATTCATGACATATTAGGACTCTAACACTGATATGTTTGGGGGCGGGGCTGGTTGATTGACAGGCCTGGGGTGGTGTAGGGTTTGTGATTATAGGTGGGCGGGGCATCGTGTCAGGTCCACCCCTCGCTCCTCCTCAGCTCGTCCATATATGGTAACTTCTGGCTCCAAAAAAATCGAGATGGTGAAGGCCAAAAATCGGAATTTGAGGCATCAGAACATCCTTTCGCAAACCAACGGGTGATGTCACGGCTGGTTGCTGCTTGCTCCGCCCCCATCATGTCATTTTTGTGTATTCATGACATAATTTAGCTCGACAGTTGCTGCTCATCCTGCAGGTTTACACTGATTTATTTAAATTGATCTTTGAGGACTGTTCAGGTTTATTTATTAAACATTTATCAGAAAAGTAATGAAAACGTGACTAATTGGAACAGTGACATACTTCAGGTTTTAAAAGCGTAACTGGTAATCCGTAACCTTCAGTCACCTCCCGAACGTTGGCTGTAACAGCGTTTGACTCGGCTTTACTCACCTGACCTCCAGTCAGGAGAACGAAAGGCCCACCGTCCGGTTTGAACGCAGACGAAGCCGTCGTGATCGTTTTATTTCCCATCGCAGAGCTCCGGCCTCTCGCTCTATTACGAGCAGCAGATCCCCGACGGGGTCCGAGCTCGCCGGATTAGCCGTTTCCTGCCCAGACACAATGGACTGCACCGGGGAAACCAGATCAAACCACACACGCGTATCCATGTGCATATCGTGGCATGTGCATGTGTGCAGGGAGCAAAGAGGCAGGCTGAAGGGCCGAAAGCCAACAAAGAACAAGGAGGGAGAAGCAGCAGGAAGCTGACTAGTCACTTTATCCCCTCGCTCGCTCTGCGCCGCAGACGGCGGGATCAAGAGAGAAAGATGAAGTTGAAATCAAAGGTTGGAGCTCAGGATTAGTCCTGAGGGACGGAGGCGTGGGGGGGCGGGTTCAGGTTTAAAGGGAGGCGATGATTTTCAATGCTCAGATTAGATTGTCTGATTTCTGCTCCACACCGAGTCTTATTTTCACAGGATTTCCAGCTAATTTCCCAGAAATTTTCCTCATCGTTTTCTACAAATAATCAGCTGTAAATTTCCATGAAAGTCGAACATCAATTAAATTAATAAACCAGGAAGTTACGTATTTGGAAAGTGAGTTTCTTCGTAGGACGAAGACAAAACTCTTAATTAGACAGAAAATGAGTTTGTTTATTGAACAGGTTCACAGAAATCTTTTCGAAGCTTCTCTATAAATTGGGTTTTACGTGTTTGATGATTGTTTTTAAGGCACAGTGCAGTTTTTAATAAATGTTGTCGTAATAATGAAAATAATAATAAAAAAAAAAAAAAATCACGTGAGTTTTTAGTCAAATAATCGTCTGTGTGTTGTGAGGGGAGTTCGGTTGGTTGCAATCTGCCATCTCACCACTAGATGCCACTAAATTGTATGCAGTGCTTCCGTTAGATGCTATCATTGAAATATTTTCCTAAAACATCCGTTGTTAGACTTTACGCACACGGGTGGGATTTATGTTTCAACAGAAGCTTTTTAAAACAATATTTTTCACGTTAAAACAGAAAACACGTCAGTGTTGAAATTGAATTTGCTGCTTTGGTGAAACGTACGACTCGTTAACTGCCTCACCGTCCTGAAGTTCAGCAAACGGTAGCTTCTCTACAATTCCCTTGAATGCAGTTAGCTAAATGCTAACGGTAGACTGGTCTATATAAGAACTGCCACCAATACCTCGCTTATATTTATTTATAAAGTTAAACTCATTTTATTTGTTTAATTCAAAGCTAAAACATGACTTTAATATAATAATTAATGTTGCCTTTTTCTATTGCTAAAAAATTAAGTTGTTCAAAAACAGTAAAGTAAATTTGATCGACCTATATGAATAGAATTGTGGTTTTGCTATTTATTTGGATAAAAACACTGATAAAGGTTCAACTGGAAAATTTTATTAAAGTCCTATTGAGTCATATTTTTACAAAAAAGAAAAATGTAATTACCTGCAACTAATTTTAGAGATCTTTCTTTCGTTTTGTAAAAAATATCCTTGAATGTCACAGATTTATTTTCCCTAAAGTATCACAAAGTTTTTAGAATAGATTCATATATTTTATTACCAATTACTTTTTTTTATTTTTTTTTTTTTTTTTAAGTTTAACCGCTGACTTTAAAATAAACTGTCTTTTTGGTTTTGTGTGAGTAAATATTTTAATGTGGAAAACAAAATGTTAACAATGAATAAAATACAAAGTTTGATGAAAATCTGAAATGACATTGAATGTGAGTGACAGGGAATAAATAAATTGGTGATGAAAGATCTGAGTAATTGAATCCAAAGTGAAAATCTTAAGTGTAACTTAACACTTTTAGTTTTACCATTAAAAAGTCAGAAAGCAGTGAAATAAATTGAATCTTTTCATTGTGGAAAATCAAAAATGTTGAATATGAATTAAATATAAACATTTAACTAAATCAAAAATGATGTGTCGATGAGAAAAACTAACAGATTGTTGCGAAAAGTTGATCCAAAGTTGAATATTTTTCAGTGTAAATAAACAATTAAATTACAGTTTGTGTTGATGAAATTGGTCTGTAAATTGATTTATTTTACTTTGTTTGTACATTTTTCTAACTCAAATAATGCACCTTATTAGTTTTTTGCATTAATACACCAAATCAAAGAATCAATCAAAGAAACATCTGTTTGATTTTGTGGCATTTCTGATTTTGTTTTTTTGGTGCTTCTGTTTACCGACGACTGAGTTTCTCTGAGACTTTTCTGCTGGGAGTTTTTTTTAAGGTTACTTCTTTCGGAGTCTTTGATTTCGTCTCTGTTGGAGATTTGAACCCCAACCCTCCCCGGCCTAATCCCCCAACCCCCCAGCGGGAGTTTCAGGGTCTTGGTCAATGTTTCTCTGAAGATTATTTCTCTGGTCAGAGATTCAAAATATTTCTGCTGATTGTTTTACATACAACATGCATTTTACATCTATTTTTACTGTGATTTTTCACATTTATCTGAATCGTTTTAACGTTTTACGTCAAACTCGGCCTCGATATTGTCGTCAACTCTATTTGTTAGTTATATTTCAGTTTGATGCTATTTTGCAACCTGTAAGAGATTCTTCTTGTCTGAGGTTCAAAACAGATTCCACCTTTTAAAGCCTGAATTATTGATTGAAAGAGTCTCTGGTGAGAGTTTGTGTTTCTTGGAGATGTAACTGCAGCCCGCTGCGTAGAAATGCCATCACATGAAGATAAACCGCGGTACGCATGAGTGTCCTGCAACAGAATCTCTCTGTGTGCTGATCCGTGTGAGAACGCTTGTCCCTCAGCGTATGCATATATAAGCCTACTATACACTTTCAATTACAACACTGTTCCTGTTCTCCCTCTCTCACACACACTCACTCACAGGGACGCTGAAAAGGCAGAGTCCTTTTTTCCCTGTTATGCAAATAACATCAGCCCTTAAAACGGTTTGAGTGAGAATTAAACGTGAATTAAATGAGGCTTGGCTCTTTTCTCTCCGCTCCGTCTGAATGAGGCAAAGTCCCGTCACCATGGGAGATCCCCACGCCGTTGCCATGCCTGTTATGGGATTGACAAGACGAGAAGTGACATAAATACCGTGGCCGGCATTCAATCCAATTATGTGG
The DNA here is from genome assembly GCF_022577435.1 of Embiotoca jacksoni. Lineage (NCBI taxonomy): Eukaryota > Metazoa > Chordata > Actinopteri > Embiotocidae > Embiotoca > Embiotoca jacksoni. Next base: position 205,720 of record NW_027185446.1, on the reverse strand, counting down.
CGTGGCCCGCCTCAATACCTGCTAGCCATGCGGTGCTGCGCTGGCGTCCTTGTATTCAGCCCGCCTCAGAAATGAGACTCGCCGTATTCATCTTCAGGCCCGGCGCTAACCTCGGTCTCTTCACCTCGGCTCGCTGGGAGTCTGTGGCCTCAACCCTACGCTCAACCCATCAGCCCGGCTTAATGCAGGCCTTTGGACAAGGTGCTTCCCCAGGCCCTTTAAAAACCCCCGAAGCTAAAACAAAATCCCCTCCGGACGATCCAAAGGGCCCCGAACAGCAGCACAAATAAAAACCTATTTATATAATAGTACGCACTCAGCACTGAGACAGGAAGTCTGGACCTACTTTGCACATTTTGCATATCAGGGACGACTCAGTGAAATCAGGTTTAGGTTCAAAGATGCTGATAATTCAGGACAACTTGTTTGCGAAAGAGTTGGGACGCATAGAATGCAAATCACATAAACCCATATTTAATGGGAAATAGACCAAAGACAACACAACTCAAATGCTGAAACTGAGACATTTTATTGTTTTACGAAAGATATATGCTCGTTTTAAAATTGATAGCAGCAGCAGCGGTGTTTCTGGATCATGTTTCTATCTGGTTTCTTCTTTGGAGAGTTTTAACATCATTTGTGGACGCAGCGATGAACTGTGTTCACAGACGATGGTTTTCACAAGTGTTCCTGAGCCCATGCAGTGATTTCCACTCCAGAATAGTGTGTTTTTAATGCAGTGCTGCCTGAGGGCCCGAAGATCACCACCATCCAATATTGGTTTCCAGCCTTGTCCCTTGTGTTCAGAGATTTCTCCAGATTCTCTGGATTTGATGACAGGGTTGTTTTGTACCTTCTAATAATCCCAGATGTTGACAGGCGCTGGTGTTATTAAATAAAAAACATTTGTCTTCAGATCCTGTCGAGTTCTTCATCTCTGGAAAGACCTTTCATCACGTTAAAGAACGTATGGCTGAAATCTTTGTTAAAAGTGGACGAAACTTCCAGATCTGAAAAGTGAAGCCAGTGCAGAAGTGCCTTGAAGAGCTATGTTTGGGGGCGTGGCTGGTTTGATTGACAGGCCTGTGGTGCAGTCAGGTTTCCAGTATAGGTGGGCGGGGCATAGACCACCACAACACTAATCAGAGGGAGGGAATTTAGGGAATGACACCATAATAACTTGTGGGAAACATTTGACTTTGTATTTCAGGAGAGAACTTGATGCTTTTTAAAACGATTCTGTTGGAGCCAGAAATCTAAAACTAAAATTAAAGACTTAATAATTGTTTTCAGGATAATTAAAGCTCTGATTTCTAAATGTTTCAGAGCTTTTGAAGGATCCGTGCTCACGCTGCAAAAAGCTAAATTGAAATTTACTGTGTTGTTTGGATTCCAGTTGTTCTGGTTCTGAGACGACGCTCAGTCCAAAGCACTGAAGCGACAGGTTGGTGGAAGCACTGCCCTCCCCCTCCCCCCTCCCCCTCCCACTGACAAACCCAAAGTGTAAACTAGATTTGACAACCACATCGGTCCCCCTCCCCGTTTCCCCGGCAGTGCTTGGCTTGTGTTTGGGCCCGTTTTAACCACAGGCATTTACAAGCTCCCCTCTAAACAACCTGCCAGGTGCTTTAAGCCGCCGGCTGAAGGGCCGCAGAACGTTATGAGGCTCCAATACGATTAGAGCAGAATGGGCCGTGAATGGAAGAATGGAAGCTCGTATAATGGGAAAGATTGTTAGCACAGCGATGTGCCGCTCTGAGCTCCCGTGACCAATCTACAACTAATGAGCATTCAATGAGCATGCTCGATGTCACAAGTGTCCCGAGGCTGCGACGGGACACCGAGGCGAGCAATTTCTCATATTTGTCAGCAACACGAGCTAATCGCTTCGGTCAAGTTTTACTTTTATTGTATGAATTGTGTACGCCTGCGGACATTCTCACACTCTCTCGCTGCCTGATGAAAATTCATGGGGCCGGTCGCTGGCTAGTGACTGTGTTATAGTGAGATGTTCATTTCAGCCGCACGAGAGTCAGTCCGGCAAAATTCTGCTGCTCACGTTACAAACACAAATTCATTTATTTTGAAATAAATTCAAGGACTTGATGTTAAGTTTTAATGAACTGCTTTGTAAATGTGTTTGAATGACCAGAGGTGGATATTAAGAATGAGGAATAGCAGCATGGTTAATTAAAACCAGGAGTCTATAGCTGAGGCCGGACTACCTGCTGGGTAAAGTGGGACACCGCTGGGGGCCCTCAAAACCTTCTGGAGCACCCAGCTTTCGGTTCAGGTGCGAAGGCATCCGGCACACACTGAAATCCACCTTTGGAGCCCCACCCCCCTCGCACAGTTCACTGATCCACCGCAGCGCAGAGCCAGACCCGCTCAGGCCTGCTGGAATAATTCAATAATCTGAATCTGAACTGAAGTGATTGGGTCTGACGGTTCAGGTTGGGAATTACAAACTTGAGTCTTCAGACATTTACAGACGTGAAATACATTTCTGACAGACGGAGGGTTGAAATGAGGCTCATTGAGCAAAGATGTCTCGGTGTTTAATACCTGCTGTGTCCTGCGTAGTTTTAGTGAGCAAACTAAAACGATTTTAGACATTTTAAACATTTTTCTGGTCTCATTTTCAGTTTTTTGAAGATGAATTTAGTCACATTTTAGATTAGCATTTTCCAGACCCTGCAGGATTTCACACAGTTGTTTTTGTGATTGTTGCAATTTGAAATGTTTCACTTTGCAGCCGTTTTTCTCAAAAATGACGTGGTAATTGTTTGAGTTATAAGGGAGGTTTTGTTTCAGTAAAAAAAAATGTTTTACCAACTAGCTGATAAAAAGGTAATTTTTCCAGTTGGAAGTGTGGAGAAAACTAATTTACCATGTTCCTCATTCCCATCATAAGACCACATTTCCCACAAACCCCGTCACTTGCTGTTGTTGCGTTCAGCTAGCAGCAGATTGTTTTGATGGTGAGAGGACAGGGGGAGGAGCCTCACTGGTTGGGGAGGAGCCTCACTGGTTGGAAATGAACGGTTAGTTTTGGTCATGAAGTCAGTTTTATTTTGAGGCGATTTTATGTCGTAATACTTTCAGCAGAGCTTCTGTTCACGATAGTTTTTTTTTCTTTGGAAAAATGGTGTGAATTTTTGCTAAATCTTTTTAACATTAACCTTTAACACACATTAACATTAACGTTTAATTTGTGGACACAACATAATAAATATTGTCCTGAGTGATATTCATGGTCCGTGTCCCTCTCTGACGTACAGAATATTAAACATGACAGAACTACAGTCAGTCTTAATGCAGGATTTTACAGCGTGTCACTCGGTCAGTATTGTTGTGCGTTTTCTTTCACATCGAGGGAACAGGTGCATTGTGGGTGACACGTACTCTCTCTCTATGAGGAGCTTTATCCCAGGGCTTGTGTCTCTCTCTCCCTCCACAGAGCGAGGTGATGTTTAATGGAAAGTTAATATGGCTTTAATGCTTGTCGCCGCACTTCGACACCAAAGGCCTCGCTAATCCGCTCTGATCCTCGCGCCTGGAAACAGACAGCGAGACGGACAGAGGACACTTTCAGCTGGAAGTTAAATCAGAAATATCTTCGTCTTTTCTAGTTCTTCAAGTAAAAGAACAAAAGTCGCTCTGTAGAAATACTCGTTTAGAAAATAACAAGGGAAATATATTTACTACATAGTCCCCTGTAGCTGATCTACTGTTCCTTCATTGTTCATTTTTAGAAGGGATCATTCTGCTGGTTATTTGCTGTGGATTTGTAAAAATTCAGATCGTGAGAAACCTCAAAATAATGATCAAATCAATGACAGTTATTGAAATAACTAAAAGCTGCAGTTGTGAGATTTGGGACATTTTAGTGCCGTCAACTTTTCTTCACTTCACTTCACTGCTTTCTTCATGATACACAAACAGGTTCCTTCTATTTCTGTTTGCTGCCTTTCATTGAACCAAATTTAAGGATGTTGAATAATTTCTTGCATTTCTGCATTTTATTACCGTATTTTATTTCTTAAACTGCAGTGTAACTTGTATCCTATTTTTTAGCTTGTTTAATGTTTGAATGACTGTTTTTAATGTTTAATCACTGTTCTTAATTGTTTTTAAATGTCCTTTTCTTTTGCCTGATGTTTTGATGCTTTTAATAGTTTTATGTGAAGCACTTTGAATTGCCTTGTTGTTGAAATGTGATATACAAATAAACTTACCTTGCCTATATGGAGAAACGTGGCAGTATGCCAATTACAGAGCGTCAGAACATCATCGCTGAGTTCCAGGCGTTAACGTGACCACCGGTTCGTGAACATTTGTGATTTCTCCGTGGACCTGAAACTGAAGCAGAGAAACATCCGATTTTGGGTCAAAGTTTTGGGGAACGGGAAATCTTTAACACGCCCGCTCACAGCACACAAGTGTTTCTGAGCCCATGGAGTGATTTCCACTACAGAATGTTTTTTGGGGGTCAAACTCTGTAAACGGTCAACAGAGACCCTTAAAATGCTTCAGAAAGTCTACAGCGATGAAGCCGCGAGCTGGCGAGGTGTTCTGTTTCCAACACGCCCGCTCACAGCACTTTGGATGCGTGAGACACTGCTGTCATGTTGGAGAACCTTGTTGCCATGGCGCCACAATTCAGGTGGTTCGTATTTTCTGGGTTTCAAAAGATGCAGCGACAGACAGGAAACTGAAACACACAAAGAGGGAATAAGAAGAGCACACAGCTTAAATACAGCAGGGAGGGAAGGACAACGAGGGACAGGTGAAACTAATCAGGGGGCGCGGCCAACAATCATACAAAGGACAGGAAGTGAAACGAGACAGACACAAGAGGGTGAGTCATTTAAAAATAAGACAGGAAGCACAAAACCGCAGACTGACCTGAAGACCACGAAGCAGAACAGAAGTCGGAACCATGAGAATCTCATGTATTCAAAACATCCAATATCCAAACTGAAACTGATAAATCTAAACCAAGAATAAGGTTTTTTTTCCTCATTCGAACTCCAAATGTTCGGAGAATGACGTCTCTCTTCTCTGATTGGTGTTGTTGCCTCTTTGTATTTAAATTGGAACTCATCCATAATGTGATTATTTTAATATTGCAGACGTAAATGAAGTCGGCTGGAGGAGAACGTTAACGTAAAGACAGGAAGCAGTTTGTTGTGAAATCTTCGTCTGCGTCTGTCGCGCCTTCGTTTCGAAGTGTTTTGATGTTTTGTCGCGTCGCCTCTTGGTCCGTTTGTTTTTCTCCGTGTTCGTTAGGATTTGGAGGCTTACAGCTTCGACATGAGTCTTAACTAGTTATTCCTTCACCGGAGACGCGGCCCCGGTTGTTTTCCCTCTTTGCATGTGTAATCAGTTCAGGGAGTGATGTGGGGAGGGTTCACGTTGTAAGACTTCAAGAGGCTAATAGCTATAAAATGAGTCTTAACTGGTGTTTAATTCACCAACAGCTGTTGTGCTGGTTAAGAATCGAGCAGCAGGCCGGTCTGGCTGTCGGACCAGGAGGAGAAATTAGTTCTGCTGATGCCCGTGTTCCCTCCCGGAGAACCATCTGCTCCACTTCAGTACAATAGAGGGATTTTCTGAAGGAATAAAATGCTTTGAATGCAACAGTTTCTCTCTCCCGCTCTCTTTCAGAGGGGTTTTGGTTAAAGTGTCGAATTCCCCGGCAGAGCTGCCACTCAGCAAACCTGCTGCACATTTAATGATCGCTTCCTTTTGTTGCCGGGCGGATCATTTCGTCATGATGCCTTCGAAATGAGGAGTTGACCAGATTACACCCACTGGAAATGAATCTAAAGACACCGACTGGAGACGGTGTTCAATTAAAACAGAAGAGTTTTTTAAATTAGTCCCATTGTTAAATATTCATTCAGGACTTAAATAATAAACCTGAATTTGGCCTTTTTTGTTTTTGGGTTGATATATTTATATTCTGTTCTTTTATTTGTACGACAGCCGGCAGTCATTTGAGGAACAAGACATGCTTTCACATTTCCACATTAATTTAATGTAATTTGACAAATTTGCCCCAACTTGGAGGCATTCAAATGTTTTGATTGTTGATTAAGCAGCTAAAAAATACAATTAGAAATTCACGCAATTTTTCTTAGAAACAGCTTCTCAATAATCGGCTGTTTGGCAGCTAATTAGCACCAATCAGTGTGCCATAGTTTGTCTGTTCAGCACACAGATTGGTAATAAAAGTGTTCGTAGTTTCCAGCTCTGAAAAATGTTTCCGATCCAGAAGTGTCTTCAGCTGCAATACCAGCGAGTGCCACTAGAGGTCGGCTCCAAAAAGCCTCCGGCTCCATAGACTCCCATTCAACTTCTCTCATCAAATCCAAAGTGAATAAAATGTGTCCATCAGTTATCTCGGTGTTGTTAGCTAAAGTCACTCCTTCTTATTAGTTTTCTGGAGGTCCATCTGAAAATAATCCCTCATTCATTAGAAAAGAAGATTCAAGAAGACCTGTTTTTGGGGGCGTGTCTGTTTGATTGACAGGCCTGTGGTGCAGTCAGGTTACCTGACTATCGGTGGGCGGGACGTAGTATCGTCAGGTTTCCGATCAGATCGGTCAGATCCACCGCTGGCTCCTCCCCCAGCTCGTCCAAATATGGTCACTTCCTGCTCCAAACCGCTCCGAACTAGCAAAGATGGTGACGGACAACATAAGAACTCGTAGCCAGGAATCTTAAATCGGGACATTTTGTCATTGATAGAAATAAAGACATAATTTGTTAATCTTGACCACGTAGTTTTTCCACGCTTCTGTCTGGAAAAACTGTCTCACGGACACGCTGCCCCCTAGTGGACTAGTGGGTGCATTACATACTTTGCTGTGATACCAGGTTGAAACTCTTTTCTCTGTCACCATGAAACCTTTTGATTTACTTCTGAGGTTAAAATTCGATACCACTGATCATTCAGCAACAACATCCAACATATAAACAACATTTAAACATATTAACAATGTATATAAACATATAAACAACATTTAAACATATTAACAATGTATATAAACATATAAACAACATTTAAACATATTAACAATGTATACAAACATATAAACAAGAGTAAGAACTAGCTGCATCAGACAGTCGTCATCCTGCTGCCACCGTTTTTAGATTTTCTGCTGGTAAAGCAGTCATGGGGTGTTCAGGGACAGTGTGAGTTCTGAACTTTGACTCATTTTACACTCGTTCAACACGAGACGTTCAGATGATCGTTGTGATCAAAGGTGACCCGAACAAAGACGACTTTAAGTCTCTCGATTTAAGCTGAAAGGTCGGCGACCTGTTGGCCGACTGAACATCAGCCGACTGCTGACATCAGCACACGATGATGATGATGATGATGATGATGACGGTCAGCGGTGGAAGAAATATTCAAATACCACATTAAAAATATTCCTATAAAAAGTACATATTAAAAGTGCTGCATGAAAATGTTTCCTGTTTTATTTTATAATATTGATTGTTATCTCATTCAATTGATTGAAAATAAAAAAAGATATTGATGAACAATGTCACAGTTCCACAGAATCCAACCAAACCTTAAAACTATTAAAAATAAACTAAAAATATTAAAATAATTAAGAATAAAAGCAGCAAATTGTCCCGTTTGAGAAGCTGCATTTTGTAAAATGTAAAAAAATTTTTTTTTTGAAATACCTGCAGCTCTCAGATGAACGTAGAACAGCTGAAATATAAAATGAAATAAACTACAAGTATTTTACTCAATTTACTAATTTAAATAAATCTACTTTAGTTACTTTCCAACATGATGAAGAATTTTTCTGTTCAGCTTTTAGACCTGAACTCAGTTTGTTTTTATTGTTTTCTCTTTATTTGAGTTATTTTGAGATTTCAATGTCCTTTTAATGGGTTCATTGTGATAAAATCCTCCAAACAAACTATTCAGTTCAACTCACATGAAGGTCTGAAAATCTTTCATTATTTTATCAGATTTTTTTTAGAGTATAAACTTTATTAAACTTTGTTTATTTAGCTTCATCTATTTTAATTTAATCTAATTTAATGTAATAGTTGTATAATTCCCTGTTTCTCTTCATGGAATAAAGACGTTTGTGTTTGAAGCTGCAGACAAACAGAATAAAACCTCCTTCAGCTGCTGCACAGCTTCATGCAGAGACTATCTGAGGGTTGTTGCGCGCGTGCACACGCACTCGTGCACGTGTGTGTGTGTGTGTGTGTGTGTGTGTGTGTGTGTGTGTGTGTGTGTGTCCCCGGTATAAAAGGTGTCCCGGAGGCCGTGGAGCCTCAGAGAAGGTGAAGCCGTCCCACCATGATGTTCCCCTGCAGCGCGCTGCCGCCTCCTCTCTACCCGGGCTTCCTGCGTCCCCCCGCGGCTCTCTCCTCGCCCCTCACCCGCTCGCTACCCTCCGGCTTCCTGGTGGAGGACCTGCTCCGGTTGAGCCAGCCTGTGGGCTACATCCATCGGACTCTGTCCTCCAGGAGCCCCGGGGAGGTTCACCCGCTCAGCCCGGGGCCGGGCTCCTCTCCCGTGGCGGCGGGACCCGGTACCGGGCGGTCGCTGCTGCAGAGCTCCGGGCAGCCGAGCCCCGGCTCTCCCCACAGGGTCTGCCCGGACACCGGCTTCCTCAAGTTCGGCGTCAGTGCGATCCTGGCCCCGTCCACCCGCTCCGGTGAGTCGGCTGATCGATCACAGAGTCGATTAATTTAATCATTAACTTCACAGCTGTTATATAATTTTGTTTTTCATATTGATTTTTTTATATTTTTATTTAACTTTTACTATTATCATGATTATTATTAATATATATTTGACGAAATTTGATTGAATTAAGTTGGATTAGAAGAAAAGATTTAACTTTGAAATGTAAATTTTTGAAGCTAAGGACAGTTATTATAATATTTAATTTAATTAAAAGTCTGATAATGTAATATAAAATAAATAAATGTTAATAAAATGAAATAATCTGCAACAAGAATTCAGCAAGTAAAACTACAACAATGTGAAAATACATTAAAACTTCTGCTTTAAGTACAAATATTTTTGGATTATTAAAATCTATATAATATAAATATGAAGCAACATGGTGCATTTTGTCGCTTCTCCTTTGGACTGATTTTTTTTGCAGTTATATTAAAATAGATTTGAGGATTTATTGCACTTTTCTCTTTAATTTTGTTGTGAATTTCTTTTTTATTTGAAAGTTTCCATCTTTTGTAAATCGTATTTGATCAGTTTGTGTTTTTATGTTAAAATCTTCATCTGAAAGAAACTCGTATTAAAACTGTCACATGAACGTATGAAGTAATAAATAAATAGATTGACAGAAGTTATAATTGGTCCTGATTCTGATGTTTGTTGTGTTTTCTGCTTCAGTCCAGAGTTTTCAGACGAAGTCCTTCCCGCTGCCGTTCTTCGATGGTCTCCATCCGTTCATCAGAGCTTCGTACTTCACCGGTATGAGACGCTGCTTATTCACCAACATTTACTTTATTCTGAAATTCAATCTAAACATCTGACTCTGATACACACGAACACACAGAATCAGTATTTTCTCGACACATTTCAGGGGCCTCGAGGGGCCCGAGGGGCCTCACGAAGCCCCGGAGCGTCTTCATGAAGCGACCTTTAATGTTTCATGTCGGACAGTCAAAAGATACTAAAACAGCCGTTTAGTCGTATCTGAGGGCCTCGAGAGGAAACGTGGGGCCCCTTCACTTCTCTTTGTCTCATCATCTGTCGCTCATCAACAGAAAATAAAATTAAAAAAATCATCAACAATTGTTTAAATATTTATAAAACAAAATATCAAAAGATATTTTCAGCTTTTTGACATTCTGATTCGATGTTTGATTTAACTGATTAATTAAAAAAAATGATCTGCAGATGAATTATTAATGAAAAGAATTAGGATGTAAACATGAAGCCTTCGTGGATAAACAAACCAAAAATAAAACAATTTGAGACCAAAAAACACCAAAAATAGACCAATAGAATATGAATCATCTAATTAATTATATATCTGGATGACTACTGGAACATTATTTGTTTGTTACTGAGAAGCTGTTTGATCAGGTTCGAATCACTTTTTGTTAAAAGAAAATAAAACAGAAAATATTTATCATTTAAGAATCAAAAAAACTTTTTATTTAACTTATTTATTTATTTATTTATTTCTAAGGAGTAATTAAAATGTTTTCTCAGACAAACACCTGAAACATTTCATTCATTTCATTTAATTTCATCTCAGCGATGAGTTTCATATTTTATTTAGATTTCCACTAAATATTTTTTAGCTTTACATAGAATAAACATTTTAATTAAAGCTTCTAAATTCTGATAAATAATTACTAGTAAATCCTGTGATTAAAGGAAAAGTTCTAAAAAATTAAAAAGTTCCTTAAAACTCTGATTTGTTAACGTCGTCCCACCTGTCGGCCCCGGAGTCCCCTCAGGTCAAAGGTCAAAGGTCATTTAGGCCTTTAACTCCTTTAAATCCAGAATCAAACCCAGTTTAAAGTTTCATTTTCTGTGTGACTCTGTAGGATCCGTTGATTTCTGATATTCACGTTAAAGTCTGAGATTCTGTCAGATACGTGGTCGTCCCCCCGGCCGATGTGGCGTCCCCCCGGCCGATGTGGCGGCGCTCTGACTGCTGACATGAGCACCAGTCGTCCTGATCTACAAATTAGTTCGCTTCGTTCCGCTCTCAGCGTCTTCGTGCTGTTTGTCATGCTCTAAACGAGAGGCGGCTTTTTCTCCTTCCAGCACCTCGTTTTCCCACCGAGCCACAAAGCAGCCGGCACCATGACCAATGAGAGGCAGCGCACGCACACGCACACACGCACACACACACACACACACACACACACACGCGCACACACGCACACGCACACACACACACACACACACACACACACACTCCTCCAGGATCTCAGTCTGCAAAGATCTTTGTTAACTCCAATGTTTCTGCATCCGTTTATTTTATTCCAGCTTCAATCTGACTTTTTCATTTTTGATCAGTTTAATAATAAAATATTTTAAATATGTACAACGACACTTTATCTGCATTTGGAACTTTCTTCGTACTTTCCGAAAAAAAAATCAGCTTCTGTTTTTCTGTAAATTTCAGAATATTTCCACTAAAATCTTTCAGCTGATCATCAGAGAAATAAACGAAGTGTTTGTTGCACTGAAAGTAAAAAAAAAAAAAAAAAAAAAAAAATGATTCAACAGGTTGGTAAAAACATTTCAACAGAGATTCCTAGAAAGACCGACAAGTTCTTTATTTATTGATCCGTTTCAGTTGTCAAACTGATGATCAATAAATCAAACTTCAGTCAGCTGACAAACAGATTCGAGCTCATTTCCACTGATGGAAAATAAAGAGACTCGTTTTCTATCGGATCTTTGAGAGGTTTTGTTTCCAGGAACCAGGAACCAGGAACCAGAAACCATTTCCACCAGCATCAAACTTTATTGAATTATTTTGTTTCTACAAAAATCAAATCAAACAAGCAGAAAGTGAATTAGTGAAACTCTTTCTACATTTTCCTCAGAATTAGTTTGTAAAATATCCTCAAAATTTTCAGATAAATATTGTAAAAAAAGAAAGAAAAAAAAGATTTTTTTTTGGGAAATTAGATAAATAAAATAAATAAATAAAACTACAGCGCCACAAAATGAACAGGTAAAGCTTGTAAAAAAATTAAATAAAACAAAATCGAACCATAAATCAGTTTATTATGTGATTATATTTTCTGCCTTTTTCTTTAAAACTGTTTGTTTGCAGCTGTAAATAAATAAACATGAAGTTATTTTAAATGGCCGACATATAAATGAGATATCCTAACCCTTTAATAAAACCTATTATCAGTATATTTAATAGGAATAATAATAGTCGTGAAGAGGCCTGAACTCTAATGAGTCTTTAATATGGCGGCCTGTCATTCATCACAACAATCCGTCCTCGCTGCTGGCTCCGCCTCCTTCACGCCTCGTTAGCGGCGCTGTGAGAGAGACGGGTCATTAAGCATCGCTCTGTTTCCAGAGACCGACAAATTGGGCTCTTCAGCTGCAGATTTGAGGCAGAACGGGAGACATGATGGGGAGAGTCAGGGAGACGAGAGGGGACGGAGACAAGAGGGGACGGAGACAAGGGAGACGAGGGAGGGGAGATGGAGAAGAGGGGGACGGATGGAGATGAGAGTCCGATGCACAAGTGCCTTAAGCTGCAATACCAGCGAGTGCCACTAGAGGTCGGCTCCAAAAAGCCTCCGGCTCCATAGACTCCCATTCAACTTCTGTCATCAAATCCAAAGTGAATAAAATGTGTCCATCAGTTATCTCGGTGTTGTTAGCTAAAGTCACTCCTTCTTATTAGTTTTCTGGAGGTCCATCTGAAAATAATCCCTCATTCATTAGAAAAGAAGATTCAAGAAGACCATTTGTTCACATAGCTGAGCTCCACTCAAACCAGCTGAATCAGCGTCATTTATGTGAACAATAACAAACTGATACTAACACTTAAATTTATTTAAACCGACGTGAGGACAAACCAGATCAAAGTCTCCCGTCTCGTCCCTCCAGCCTCGTCCTCCGTGGTTCCCATCCCGGGGACCTTCTCGTGGCCCCTGGCCCCCAGAGGGAAGCCCAGGAGGGGCATGCTGCGGCGGGCCGTGTTCTCCGACCTCCAGAGGAAGGCGCTGGAGAGAACCTTCCAGAAGCAGAAGTACATCAGCAAACCGGACAGGAAGAAGCTCGCCGGAAAACTGGGCCTCAAAGACTCGCAGGTACGAAACCCGATAGTTCAGAGCCGACTTCCAAGAGTCGGGTTTTTTAATCGATATATAGTTTGTGTATTGAGTGTTTGTAATTTAACGATATAAATATTCACGTGTGAAGGTGAAGATCTGGTTCCAGAACCGGCGGATGAAGTGGAGGAACTCCAAAGAGCGCGAGCTGCTGTCGACGGGCGGCTGCCGCCAGCAGACGCTGCCCACCAAGACCAACCCCCACCCGGACCTCACCGACGTGGGCACCGCCTGCCGGCGCCGGCCAGGCAGGACGGACGAATCCTCCCTCCACCCCCACCTCCACCACCACCATCATCATCATCACCTTCATCATCACAACTCTTCGTCTCCCTCAGAGTCCAGCAAACAGTCGGAGGTGTCGGAGTCGGACGGCGAAGAGATCACAGTTTCATGAAGTGCCTGAATGTTCCGTGTCATACGTGTAACATGTCAACCGTGTTAACATGTCAACGTGTAACATGTCAACCGTGTTAACATGTCAACTGTGTTAACATGTCAACGTGTAACATGTCAACCGTGTTAACATGTCAACGTGTAACATGTCAACCGTGTTAACATGTCAACTGTGTTAACATGTCAACCGTGTTAACATGTCAACGTGTAACATGTCAACCGTGTTAACATGTCAACGTGTAACATGTCAACCGTGTTAACATGTCAACGTGTAACATGTCAACGTGTAACATGTCAACCGTGTTAACATGTCAACTGTGTTAACATGTCAACATGTAACATGTCAACGTGTAACATGTCAACGTGTAACATGTCAACGTGTAACATGTCAACTGTGTTAACATGTCAACATGTAACATGTCAACCGTGTTAACATGTCAACGTGTAACATGTCAACCGTGTTAACATGTCAACTGTGTTAACATGTCAACTGTGTAACATGTTAACCGTGTAACATGTCAACATGTAACATGTCAACCGTGTTAACATGTTAACCGTGTAACATGTCAACGTGTAACATGTCAACCGTGTTAACATGTCAACGTGTAACATGTCAACCGTGTTAACATGTCAACTGTGTTAACATGTCAACTGTGTAACATGTTAACCGTGTAACATGTCAACATGTAACATGTCAACCGTGTTAACATGTTAACCGTGTAACATGTCAACGTGTAACATGTCAACCGTGTTAACATGTCAACTGTGTTAACATGTCAACCGTGTTAACATGTTAACCTTGTAACATGTCAACCTTGTAACATGTCAACCGTGTTAACATGTCAACCGTGTAACATGTCAACCGTGTAACATGTCAACTGTGTTAACATGTCAACATGTAACATGTCAACGTGTAACATGTCAACTGTGTTAACATGTCCCCGTGTCCCTGTACAGTGTGTTTATATGGAGCTCAGTGTGTCCTCAGCTCGTCTAGAATAAATATTTGTAGATTCAAATGTTTAAATATAAAAAAATGTTTTCTCATATTTGTATTTTTTATATTTTCTCAAATAAACTTTGAAACGTCTCATTGAGTCATTTGTCGAGTGTTCTGATGTCGGTCCGTGCTCACCTTCATCATACATGACATCATCGTTTCCTCCAATCAGCAACCATCAGTGATGTCATCAACCAGCAGTGATGTCATCGTTATCGTTAATGTCATCTGACATTTTAAACACTGAATTATTCAGGAAATAATTATCATTAATGATGCTGCTGTTTGGAGCCTTAATATTCTTCTCTGAAATAGTGAATAATTAAATCAATTAAAGGTTTTTCTGTAAGAATAAAAAACATTTTTTAATTTTAATACAGAATATGCTCCACAGTTCAACGTTGTTTAATGAGCAGGTATTAAATCAGCTGTTGTGACATCATGTGCAGCGTTGGACCACACGGTGGCGCTCTGAGCAGTCTGACAGACGGTGCGCTCTACTTCCTGTTCCCCTGTGAAACGCTGAGTCCTGACAGTTCCTCAGGCGGCTGCACATGTTGACACCTCAGTAACAAACTCCAGTTTCATCATCAGTAATGAGACAGATGTCAGAAACCAGCCGCAAACACAATTTATCCACTTTTAT
>NW_027185446.1:85835-185835 GCF_022577435.1 Embiotoca jacksoni | reverse complement strand
CACTGATCGTTTCAGCGCTGAGGTGGTGAGGAGCCTGTCCAATGGCTGTCCACTACGTCACGGTGGTGAGGAGCCTGTCCAATGGCTGTCCACTACGTCACGGACAGGTCGGTCAAACAAAGATGGCGGCCCGTCGCCTTCCGGAGAAGGAAACTTGCCAACTAACGAAGGAACCGGGTCAAAAAAGTTCTTCTTGGGGATATTTCTGTCATCCAGATGTTTATTAAGACTCTTTGGGGAACTCTGAAACCTTCAGAACACGGTACGTTTAAAAAAACTCAACTTTTTGTGTCTTTCAAACATTGCCGGTTAAATTCCTCAACGGTTAGTTGAGACCCGGATGTAGGCTGCGTTCACCCCCCCCCCCCCCCCCCCCCTATTATAATGGAGGCTGTGACCCTGCAGAGCTCAGAGCGCCGGTTCGGTTCTCCTCTCCTCCTCCTCTCCTCCTCCTCCTCTCCTCCTCCTCCTCCTCCTCCTCTCCTCCTCCTCCCCCTCCTCCTCTCCTCCTCCCCCCCCCCCCCCCCCTCTTTACCTTGACGTACTCGTCTGTCGACACGATGTCCACTTTGCCGACTCTCGCGCCCTTGAGAGGCAGACTGATGTGGACCGTGGAGGCGGTCTGGGTCCAGGAGTAGTCCGACACCAGGAGAGGCATGTCGGGCTCAGCTCGGCTCTCCGCTGCGTCGATAAAAAATAAAAGATATATTTACGCTTTAAAAAAAAGTTCTTCGTCTTCAAGTCCTGAACGAAAGCATCAGCTTCTCCTTCCGCGTGGCGTCACGTTGCTATGGTGACCAGAGAACCAGCTGCTTTCAGGTTCGTCTGGAAAAACGACAACTCAGACATGACACCAAAATTAGTTTTCTTTTTTCTTTTTATTGAAACCGATTTGTCTTTTGTAAACTGCAGATACATTTCCAATACTGTATGTATATTCAATAATGTCATTTTTTATGACACTTTTTCACACTGAGACTCTCTAAAGCTTTTAATTAAATGAAACCGCTGAGGTGCAAAAAAGCAGTTTAAATCTAAATAATACCAAACCAGTGTTAAATAGGCAGCATCCATGTGAGACATGGATCATTGCTCCACACACACAGATGTTCCACTCGGCTTTATCTTTATTGACAGGTTGGAAACTGAAGGGAGCGGCACAAACAAGGGCGGTGCACGCTGTTGTCAGCCTCCGTCGTGTTGTAAAGTCGGTAGGTTCCGGTGAATTATCAGAGGATTATCTGAAGGGATCGCATCATCGTTCTGGAAAGGAAACACAGTTTTAGTTGTTAAGTTTCGAAACACAGATGAGAAAATACTGGACCTGAATCCAAACGTCTGGAAACCTGCATCACTGTGGTGCGTTCAACGACACCAGACTCTGAACTTATTGATACTACATTGACTAACGAGTAAATTGAGTCCAAACTAAAAAAATAATCTCTTAAATTTACCATTAAATGAGGTTTCAAGGCCTTCTATCCCAAATTTAACTGATTACATAACGCTGCGTCTCCAAACCTCCTGGTAATAAATCAGAGTGAAAATTCAACTTGTATAGTCACGGAACTCTTTCATGTCTTTCCTGATAACCTCCGACCTGATAATCAGTTTTAAATCCTGTAATCAGAGTGCTGCAGCGATAACAACAAGGCCAGAGATTATATCACAGTAGCCAAGATAATGTTTTACAGAGTATTTGGTGTAAAACATGTTTATGTGTACTTACTGGATTCTATTGTAAACTGCAGCATTATGTCATCATGTTTCCTCAACAACTTATAAAAACACAAAACCCTCGGAAGCTGAATGTTTTGTCAATAAATCAATAAATATGTGAGCACATTTCAACATCTGAGAACACACTGCACGTTTAACAAGCGTCCCTTCAGCTCCTTATTGTCCACTAAGAAACGTAAATGAAGGTGAACGACTGCTGACCTCAACGTGTCCAAACTGTCTCCGGAGGAAAAGACAAATACTATTTAAGGCTGGTTCAAATAAATATGACAAACGACAGGTTTGTAGGAATTTCTCTGGTTTTCTGAACCAGCAGAAAGAATCCTCATGATGACTTTGTTGACTGGAGCTGTGATTTGCAGGTGAGACTAAAGTCTTCTGGATTCTGTTGTGTAAAACTGGAGGCTTCAGGAAAGAATATATAGAATTTATATTGTAGACGTTTCTACATTTTCTATAACCGGGCGGGTGGAGGGCCAACGATGGAGCTACTCTTGTTCATAATAAATGTGCTTTACGGCTGCGTCACCACAAAATGACCTCGGTGAAATGAAGGCATTAAGGAGACCTGTCCTCTGTTAAAGTTTAACCACAGAGAGGAACATGAGATAAATCAGATGGAAATTACAGACACCGACAGGAACAACAATATCATCATCACTCACTGACAGAAGACAATCCGACATTCACTTCTTCACAGATTACAGATTCATAAAGAGATGAGGTGATATTTCGATGCACTGCGGTAAAACAAGAAATTTTACCTTTTGTAATGTCGGACTGATTCTTGTGTTTCCACACGTCACTCATGTTTATTACACCGATTCTTGAAACATCAACTCTCTTTAAATTCAGCAGCTGACTGTCAAATTCAATTTAAACAAGAAAATAAAGACATTACGTGAAAAAAAAGATTAGATTTAATTAGAATAAAGTGAGATATTCCAGAATTTAGGGTTTTGCACTTGAAGCCAGTTTGGCGGCGTCCCGGTGAGGAGGGTGTTTACGACCTCGAGGTTAATGTGTCACCTGATGGGAGGGGAGACGGCTTCATATGCAGCTCGGCCGTCCACCCGGCACGCAGTGTGTCCGCAGAGCAGGCAGGATGGCTAAAGGCTTCCACGTCAGTAAGGCTGTCGGGATCGTGGTGATGGTCGTGGGGGCAGCGGCCCTCGCCACCATCATCGCTCTGTCCGTCGTCTACTCACAGGAAAAGAACAAAAACAACAACCAGGTGTCGCCGACCGATGGAGGGTCGACCTCCATGCCCACGACGCCCACGCCGTCCAACGAACCCTGGGACAAGTACCGGCTGCCCAAGAGCCTGGTGCCGGTCCAATATAACGTCACGCTGCATCCGCGGCTGACTGAGGATCCGACAACCAAACTGTACATCTTTACTGGTAAGGCTTTATGAGGGCAGGAAGAAATGGCTTCATACAAAGTAGTTCCATTCACTCTGAACCTTCCTTCATCTGCAAGAACGAGAACCAGCAGAACCTTTAAGACTCTGTGAGGGATTAATGACATGAAGGAGAAACACCGCGACCGGCTCTTCACAGGTTTCATGAGGCCGTCAAACCTTTAAGTCCAGAAAAAAACACCAAAATGAAACCATAACGGCTCCACCAATGTAATGTGAGGCCCGAACGAACAACATCGGACTTCTCAGATCAGAGACGAGAAAAACTGCAGCGAAATCACAGTTTTTACTTTTTAAATTCTAAAATAAAAGGGTGAATAACAGCCTCACGACAGGGAACACTGAGGCTCTGAAACCTGCTGGAAACCTTCCCAATGGTTGTGTTTTAATACCAGATACAAGCAGAGTTGGTCTAAATCTGCTGTCAACGCCCTGAACTCCAAAACTAACTGGACGGAGGATCTTAGCAGAAAAAGGATATAAAGAAGATAAAAAAAAACTGCACTGCAAAAACGCTGCTGATGGAAAACGACTAAATATTCTGTTAATTTTGTAAATTCTAGCAAAAATGACCCAAGAAGTTTGATAAAACAAACAATCCAACTGAAATATTATTATATGTAAGCGAGGAGTTAAAGCTGCTTGAAGTTAATTCATCTTTCATTTCTGCCATCAGGAACCTCCAGTGTGGAGTTTGTGTGTGAAGAGCAGACCAACCTGATTCTGATCCACTCCAACAAACTCAACTACACCAAACTCGATAACGGCCAGTTGGCGAACCTGGTGTCGGTCAGCGGCGACGTGGCCCCCCCCATCGGGAGCTCCTGGCTCCAGACGGTGACTCAGTACCTGGTTCTGGAGCTGGACGGTCAACTGATGAAGGGCCACACGTACAAACTGTACACCGACTTCACCGGAGAGCTGGCCGACGACCTGGGAGGCTTCTACCGGAGCGAGTACAACGAGGGCGGAGTGAGAAAGTACGTGCAGATAATAGGACGAGAGATTTACACCTCCGTCATAACGTGAACACCATATCTCAAGAACGCCTCGAGGGAATTTCTTCAAATTTGGCCCAAATATTAACTTGGCATCAGGGATAAGTTGCTTAGATTTTGGTGGTCAAGAGGTCAAAGGTCAAGGTCACCGTGACCTCGCATCCCTTCCAACCTGCTGTCCCATTTTTGTCAACACGATATCTCAGGAACAACTCGAAGGAATTTCTCCAAACTCAGCACAAATGTTCACTTAGATTCAAGAATGAACTGAGAAGAGATGTTGGAGGTCAAAGGTCAAGGTCCCTGGACCTCAAGTGTGTTTTATTCTTGTGAACGCAATGTTTCGTCGGAGGTGGTGCGTGGGTGCAGCTACAAGGCTTCATTCCGTTAATGCTAAATTAATTAATTCTGCAGAACTTTAAGTCTTGATACAATTTAAATGATGAGTTCTATAAAAGTTCGTAAAGTTGTCGTGAACGGGGAAATTAGCTACACAAGCCCAAACTGTTTTTTGTACCAGGCTTGTTTATTTACATGTTTATTTCTGCTGTAAACATGTGTATTTCTGTTGTAAAGTTTTAACATGGAGGTCTGTGAGGACTGACTCACTCCTGGAGCCTCTAGTGGACATTTGTGGAACTGCAGTTTTTGGCACTTCTACGTTAGCTTCATTTTTCAGCCCTACAGGTTGCTGCTTGCAGTTGAAGAGCAAGCTATTGTGTTAGCTCCGCCTACCCTCACAAGCTGACCAACCACTGTTGGCTGATGGGAAACGTATCAATGACTTCCATAATGTTACTTTAAACGTGTTGTTTCTGTTTCCTGTCAGGGTTGTTGCGACCACTCAGATGCAGCCGACAGACGCCCGGAAGGCGTTCCCCTGCTTCGACGAGCCGGCCATGAAAGCACATTTTGACATCGTCCTGATCCACGACATAGGAACTGTCGCTCTGTCCAACGGCAAGGAAATAGGTTCGTTTCAGGTTTTAATCAGTTTAACCTACGAGGACGGTAAAGCTGCACTGATCGTTTTCGAACTGGCTGAACTCGAATTAAAGGAATAAACGGATCAATGAAACGGTCAGGGTTGTGACCCTCGGCAGCTACCGTAAAAAATGAAATAAAACTGTTATTCTGTTTGTGCTCTGCAGAAACAACCAACATCACTATTGAGGGCAAAGAGCTGCATCGGACCGTCTTTAACAGAACGGAGCGAATGTCCACGTACCTGCTGGCGTTCATCGTCAGCGACTTCGGCTCCATTGGCGAAACCATCGATGGAGTTTTGGTAAGTAGATTTTGACTCTGATGAATTTAGTTTCCACGAAACTTTCAGTAACAGTACAGACTCATCGTATAATCCTACACATGCTCTCATAATCAGTCCCTCCAGGAAACCGTGATCGCAATAATTAACGCAAATTCAAGAACTGTCGGCAATATTTGCAGGATCTTGCAATTTTGCTAAATTTCCAAGATTTTTCTGTTAAAAACTGTCGTGAACAGAAGCTCTGCTGAAAGTATTACAGCGTAAAGTCGTCTTTATTACTAAAAATAAGTGTTAATATCCAATCAGCAAGGCTCCGCCCCCTCTCCTCTCACCATCAAAACAAACTGCCAGCTAGCTGACCGCAGGAACAGGAAGTGACGGGGACACGGTGGTTCCAAGAGTTTGCTGGGAGTGCAGCTGTTAAATAAACTGTTTGTCGTACAGAGATGATCGGTTTCATTTAATCAATTATATAAATGAATTGAATTTTTGATCTTCAGCCATTTTTCCTGTCGGTATTTCAAACTAAAATGGTTTGAAACGAGCCGTGTCGAACACGGAAGGTTGAAGCCGTTGAATTTGATATTAAACTATATTGCAGTGTTTTATTGTGTATTTTCTGTGATGTTGCTTCAGATTCGTATCTTCGCCCGGAAGCCCGCCATCGACGCCAACCAAGGAAAATACGCCCTCGAGAAAACCGGAGTCATCCTGCAGTTCTTTGAGGACTACTACAACTCCACCTACCCGCTGCCCAAGTCCGGTGAGTCCGGCACACACGCTGATCTCTGGTTTCAGATCACTGATGTTCACGTACCAGCGGTCACATTGTTGGTGCAGAACCCGAGTTTACGAGAGCGTGTCGTGTTTATTGCCATCATATGTGTTTTTTACAGGTACATCTCTAAATTATTTACTTTTATAGTCATTTACTGTCGTTGGCTGCAGCCTCCAGAGAAACAGCTGTGTCAGTGCCATTAAACGCTCGTCCTCCGTTCGGCTCTTATCGGTCTTCGATTGCAGCGATGCTTTTGTCTCTCTTGGTTTTTTTACGATCCGTTCCAACAACATCCTGAAAAGCATGAATTATTAACAGATGCGTCGATTATTAAACAGTCGCTCTGCCTTCATCCAGTGATTCTGTTCTTTGGTACTTTACACTTCACTACATGAAATACCGCCTGTTTTATCTGGCAGCTTTAGATTCCACTTATTCCCAGTTATTTCACTGCTTCTTCACTGCTCTTCAACACTGCTGCCGTGTGTTACTTGAAGTTAACAAACTCTGCTGTTCATCAGCCTTATTAAAAACACCACCTGTCCTCCTGCAGACCAGATCGCCCTCCCAGACTTTAATGCCGGCGCCATGGAGAACTGGGGTCTGATCACGTACCGTGAGACGGCGCTGCTCTACGATGAAACGTTCTCGTCCAACTCTAACAAGCAGAGGATCGCCACCATCATCGCTCACGAGCTCGCTCACATGGTGAGGAATGAACCCAGAAGACTCTGGGGAGCTGGAGGTGGTCCCTGCTGGAGACATGTTTCCAACCGAGTCCCAAGTCCTACAGAAGGAGTTCAGGTTCAAGTCTTAGAGAAGGAGTTCAGGTTCAAGTCCTACACAAGGAGTTCAGGTTCAAGTCCTACAGAAGGAGTTCAGGTTCAAGTCCGTGTCATGTTGACTTCTTGTTTTTAGGACTAGAGCTGTTTATATCTTCTTCTTTTTTTTCCATCATAGCATTAACTCCTCTGTGTGCTGTCCCTTTAGTGGTTTGGTAATCTGGTGACTCTGCAGTGGTGGAACGACTTGTGGCTGAATGAAGGTTTTGCTTCCTACGTCGAGTACCTGGGAGCAGACAAGGCCGAGCCCGAGTGGAACGTGGTAAGGACCGTCCCGCCGCCTCAAGGCCTCGGTCATCGGTGCAGCTGATCGGCGGAGCTTCGATCTCACCGTCTGCTTCATCTCATCACAGAAAGACCTCATTGTGATCAGTGACGTCCATCGAGTGTTTGCCATGGACGCCCTGGCCTCTTCTCATCCTCTGTCCTCCAGAGAGGAGGACATCCAGAAACCGGCACAGATCAGTGAGCTGTTTGACGCCATCTCATACAGCAAGGTGACCACACACACTCACACCTGCCCAGGTACAAAACACTGCTACAGATCCATGAGCACTCAGGATTAATGTACCACAGCAGGGACGCATTAATGGATGGAAAATTAAAATCAGACACAAAACGACAATAAAGAGACATAAAACGACGACTGAACTCAATCTGTTTCAACTGATTTTGTTCTTTTTGTACAATAACTTGACTGTAAAAGTCTTAAATTCTCCTCCAGTGGTTTTAATGATTTTTTTCTTGAATATTCTATTGTATTTTCTATTTTCTATTCTGTATATATAACGATTAGTTCAGGTTTCTGTTAAATTCTTTTGATAGTTTACGGTTTTGAGTTTTCTTTACATCTTGTAACTGATAGAAATAAAGTTTACTGACTTACCTTCTTACTTCACCGAAAGCAGCAGAGCATCAATCCCACCATGTTTATTACATTTACATTTAATATATTGGTCATTATTAACACATCTCCAGCTGAAAAGACATTAAAGGTGTGCTCGCTTGTCCTCAGGGAGCGTCCGTCCTCAGGATGTTGTCAGACTTCCTGACTGAAGAAGTCTTCCAGATGGGACTGAGGGTGAGGACAACATCCACCTGAAAGAGCTTTTATTTGACTCAGTGAAGAGACGCCAGCTCAGTTAGGAGGACATTCGCTGTGAAGAGTCTGAATCACTTGCAGACTGTTTTGATGTTGTGTTGCTGAGCAGCTTCTCTCCTTCATCTCTGCTTCCTGTCCGTCCTGCAGACCTACCTGCATGAGTTTGCCTTCAAGAACGCCGTCTACACCGACCTGTGGAAGCACCTGCAAATGGTACGTTCTTCTCTATAAGTTTATCACATTTAAACAGTCAGGTGTTTGATCAGAAGAACCTCCTGACTACTTTTAAGAACCTTTACAAAAACAGTGAAGTTGTGGAAAAAAAAGGACTAAAAATTCAAAACAAATCTTTTCAAGCTGATTATTAATCATCAATAACTTCTCTTCAAGCCTCTTAAAAACAAATTCTGTAATTCCTTCTTTTCTTTTCGGACCATTTAAACTCTGACCTACTTTCATAAATTATTCTTTAATAAAACACATGAATTAAAAACGTGATTTATATCTGAGTATCGGACCCAAGAGATAGAAAAGGACCCAAAAATCTGTAAATCAAGAGAAAATACAGCAATCAGAGAGCTGTTCCACAGAAAAGAACCTCATTCATCTTCCTTTTTGAGTGGCCCACCATTATTTCCTGATGTCCATGTACTTCTTCCCTCGAGGGCCTCACTTCCATCATCTGCAGCACATTCCCGAACCACCAAAACTTTCAGGACTTTTGATTTCATCCGTTCCAACATGAACACTTTTAACTCAACATTATTGCGAGAACGTGGGTCTCCGACCGTTTTCCTCTGAGAAGTTTACTTTGCGATCTACTAGTTGGAGACCCGTTCTAACATGTTGAAGAAAGGTTCATGGTTTATTTAAGATGTACTGGTACCTTATTCCATGAGAATATACCTCAGTGGACTGAGATCAGTTCAGACTGAACACCTTCTGGCTGCTACATCAGTCTTTGTTGTTGATCTTTCCTTCGCAGGCCGTTGAAGCCAGCGGAACTTCTATTCCTGCATCGGTCCACGACATCATGAACACCTGGGTGCTGCAGATGGGCTTCCCCGTGGTCACCATTGACACTAGCACCGGGGCCGTATCCCAGCAGCACTTCCTCCTGGATCCGGACTCTCTCGTCACCACCCCGTCCCCCTTCAAGTACTTCTCTCCGTTTCTCTTATTCGTCCATGTTTTAACTGTAGTGACGGGCTTCTTTAACAGTCCGTAAAGAACAAAACCCGACTGTGTCCGGACTTAATGATCCGTCTGTTTCTGCTGCAGCTATCAGTGGACTGTTCCGATCAAGTGGAGGAAGACCGGAGCCAACCAGAATCCAAAGTGGCTGATGGAGAAATCAGGTAGATCAGACAGCTGTCCTGGTAGATAAAACGACGCTGGTCGGAGCTGCAGGACAAGTGTGATTTATTCACAGGTTCTTTGATGTCTTTGGTTTTGTCCTCCACTGGAGTCTTTTGCTAGACAATAACGACCAACTCTGTTTCCTCTGTAGTCGTCGTTCCAGAGATGAAGACAGTGGAGAGTGAGTGGGTGCTGGCCAACCTGGACGTGGTGGGTTACTACCGGGTCAACTACGACATGAACAACTGGGAGAAACTCCTGAATGCTCTGAGCACAAACCACATGGTACGACACAGCCGCACCACGCACACGGATGTTATTCTGGTTAGGAAGGTCCATCAATAAGTTCCTGAACGCAGCACGGTGATGCTCATGGATCAGCGGGAAATAACAACCGCCACGAGGAAGTATTCAGAGTCGTCTCTTCATCATCATCATCATCACAGAGTTCCTCACGTTAACGTGACCGCTGGTACGAGAACATCTGCGATGTCACCATGGAAACCTGAACCTGGAGCAGAGAAATGTTAGATTTCGAGTCAAACTCTGGAAAGCGTCAACCCTTCAAATGGCCCTCAAAATGCAGAGTTCTACTGGGACCTTGAGGAATCTGTGGAAATCACTGCGTGGGCTCAGGAACACTTGGCTGTAAGATTTGTTCCCCAAAGTCTGCTGTTTCTCTGCTCCAGTTTCAGGTTTCCATGGTGACATCACTAATGAGTCACGTTAACGTGTGAAACGCTGATGATGTTGATGAAGAGACGACTCTGAATACTTCCTTACTAAAGTTTTTTTCTTGCTCCTGCTCCGTGTGCAGCACCGTGCTGCGTTCAGGAACTCTCTCTACATTTTATGAGTCCACCTCGTATTCACACGCATTTTCACCCGAGTTGTTTCTCTTGTTATTTGAAAGGTCATCCCAGTGATCAACAGAGCTCAGCTGGTGGACGACGCCTTCAACCTGGCCAGGTGAGTCCTGCGAATGCAGCGCGACACGGAGGATGATCGTCATGACGAGGAGACGTTTGTTTACCTTCAGTCCAACCAAAAGACGAGTAAACACGGGGAAGCAGTCTGAGTGACGCTCAGCAGCATATCGGGGCAAAAAGCTTCAGCTTCCTGCAGCTTTACAACAAACTTTTAGTCGGACTGAAAGGAAACGCAGAAATTAGACACCAGGAACGAACATCTTACTGACAAGAAGCAGCAACTGAGATGAGACTAAGATGTTCCTTCATCTGTTTCCTGAAAATGTAAAAGAACTTAAATAAAACACTTGAGAAATGTAAACTTTATTGATAGTTTCCCATCTGAAACTTTTAAATTACAGTCTGTGGTATTAATAAGATAAAATCCTGTACGATATCTCATCTCATCGTCACCGTCTTGTGCCCCAAAGAGCGAAGATGATCGATACCGTGATGGCCCTCAGAACCACCAAGTACCTGAACCAGGAGAGGGACTACCTGCCGTGGGAGTCGGCTCTGGGCAACCTCGACTTCTTCTACCTCATGTTCGACCGCAGCGAGGTTTACGGCCACATGCAGGTGCTCCTCTTCCCGCCAAAAAATCCTACAGCAGAAGAAAACAAAACACAAATATGTTTCCTGAGTTTCCTGAGATCTGTCTCTGCTGCTTCCAGGCTTATCTGAGGAACCAGGTCACCGATCTGTTCCATTACTACAAGAACTTGACGGGCAACTGGACAAATGTGCCCAAAGAACACATGGACCAGTGAGTACAGACAAGCAGAGACGTGTCCGTCCAGTCTGTAACACGTTGGACCGTTTCACGAAAATACAGACGGACTTATTTTAAGCCTCAAAAGTTGTGGGTTTTAAAAAACAGTTCTGGTGTTTTCCCTGAGCACAGGTGTTTTTAAATGAATGGCAGCAGTGCGTTACAGGAGATTTAACCAGATATCTGAAATTTACTCCTTCATTGGAGTGAAAGAGTGACAGAGTTTCAGTATCTCGGGGTCTTGTTTCCGAGTGATGGTCCAGACCTTTCTCCCCAGAGCTCCTCCCTCTCTGAGGCTGTTCGGAGGCGTTGTTCCTAGCGTAGCGTATAAGAGTATAAGATGAGTTTCCCCTCTGGGAGGCGCTACAGAGCACTGTGCGCCAAAACCACCAGAAACAAGAACAGTTTTCATCCGCAGGACGTCACTCTGCTCAACAGTTCAAATGTTTTACATCACTTGATCTTTTTGCACGACACCCAACTGAATCAGCACAATTTGCACGAGGTGCAATTGCACCATTGTTTTAGGTCTATATATGTATATATTCATTCATTTCTATTCTGAAAATATGTCTATTTATGTTTAATATGTCTATTTATGTTTAATATGTCTATTTATGTTTAATATGTCTGTTTATGTTTAATATGTCTATTTATGTTTAATATGTCTGTTTAATATGTCTATTTATGTTTAATATGTCTATTTATGTTTTATATGTCTATTTATGTTTTATGTCTATTTATGTTTAATATGTCTATTTATGTTTTATATGTCTGTTTTATATGTCTATTTATGTTTAATATGTCTGTTTATGTTTAATATGTCTATTTATGTTTTATATGTCTATTTATGTTTAATATGTCTGTTTATGTTTAATATGTCTGTTTAATATGTCTATTTATGTTTAATATGTCTGTTTATGTTTAATATGTCTATTTATGTTTAATATGTCTATTTATGTTTTATATGTCTATTTATGTTTAATATGTCTGTTTATGTTTTATATGTCTATTTATGTTTAATATGTCTGTTTATGTTTAATATGTCTATTTATGTTTAATATGTCTATTTATGTTTAATATGTCTATTTATGTTTAATATGTCTGTTTATGTTTAATATGTCTATTTATGTTTAATATGTCTATTTATGTTTTATATGTCTATTTATGTTTAATATGTCTGTTTATGTTTTATATGTCTATTTATGTTTAATATGTCTGTTTATGTTTAATATGTCTATTTATGTTTAATATGTCTATTTATGTTTAATATGTCTATTTATGTTTAATATGTCTGTTTATGTTTAATATGTCTATTTATGTTTAATATGTCTGTTTATGTTTAATATGTCTATTTATGTTTAATATGTCTATTTATGTTTTATATGTCTATTTATGTTTAATATGTCTGTTTATGTTTTATATGTCTATTTATGTTTAATATGTCTGTTTATGTTTAATATGTCTATTTATGTTTAATATGTCTATTTATGTTTAATATGTCTGTTTATGTTTTATATGTCTATTTATGTTTAATATGTCTATTTATGTTTAATATGTCTATTTATGTTTTATATGTCTATTTATGTTTAATATGTCTGTTTATGTTTAATATGTCTATTTATGTTTAATATGTCTGTTTATGTTTAATATGTCTATTTATGTTTTATATGTCTGTTTATGTTTAATATGTCTATTTATGTTTTATATGTCTATTTATGTTTAATATGTCTGTTTAATATGTCTATTTATGTTTAATATGTCTATTTATGTTTAATATGTCTATTTATGTTTAATATGTCCATTTATGTTTAATATGTCTCTTTATGTTTAATATGTCTATTTATGTTTAATATGTCTGTTTATGTTTAATATGTCTATTTATGTTTAATATGTCTGTTTATGTTTAATATGTCTATTTATGTTTAATATGTCTGTTTATGTTTAATATGTCTGTTTAATATGTCTATTTATGTTTAATATGTCCATTTATGTTTAATATGTCTCTTTATGTTTAATATGTCTATTTATGTTTAATATGTCTGTTTATGTTTAATATGGCTGTTTAATATGTCTATTTATGTTTAATATGTCTATTTATGTTTTATATGTCTATTTATGTTTAATATGTCTATTTATGTTTAATATGTCTATTTATGTTTAATATGTCTGTTTATGTTTAATATGTCTGTTTAATATGTCTATTTATGTTTAATATGTCTGTTTAATATGTCTATTTATGTTTAATATGTCCATTTATGTTTAATATGTCTCTTTATGTTTAATATGTCTATTTATGTTTAATATGTCTGTTTATGTTTAATATGGCTGTTTAATATGTCTATTTATGTTTAATATGTCTATTTATGTTTTATATGTCTATTTATGTTTAATATGTCTATTTATGTTTAATATGTCTATTTATGTTTAATATGTCTATTTATGTTTTATATGTCTATTTATGTTTAATATGTCTGTTTATGTTTAATATGTCTATTTATGTTTAATATGTCTGTTTATGTTTAATATGTCTGTTTAATATGTCTATTTATGTTTAATATGTCCATTTATGTTTAATATGTCTCTTTATGTTTAATATGTCTATTTATGTTTAATATGTCTGTTTATGTTTAATATGGCTGTTTAATATGTCTATTTATGTTTAATATGTCTATTTATGTTTTATATGTCTATTTATGTTTAATATGTCTATTTATGTTTAATATGTCTATTTATGTTTAATATGTCTGTTTATGTTTAATATGTCTATTTAGGTTTTATATGTCTGTTTATGTTTAATATGTCTGTTTATGTTTAATATGTCTATTTATGTTTAATATGTCTGTTTAATATGTCTATTTATGTTTAATATGTCTATTTATGTTTAATATGTCCATTTATGTTTAATATGTCTCTTTATGTTTAATATGTCTATTTATGTTTAATATGTCTGTTTATGTTTTATATGTCTGTTTAATATGTCTATTTATGTTTAATATGTTTATTTATGTTTTATATGTCTATTTATGTTTAATATGTCTATTTATGTTTTATATGTCTATTTATGTTTAATATGTCTGTTTATGTTTAATATGTCTATTTATGTTTAATATGTCTGTTTATGTTTAATATGTCTGTTTAATATGTCTATTTATGTTTAATATGTCTATTTATGTTTTATATGTCTATTTATGTTTAATATGTCTATTTATGTTTTATATGTCTGTTTAATATGTCTATTTATGTTTAATATGTCTATTTATGTTTAATATGTCTATTTATGTTTAATATGTCCATTTATGTTTAATATGTCTCTTTATGTTTTATATGTCTCTTTATGTTTTATATGTCTCTTTATGTTTAATATGTCTATTTATGTTTAATATGTCTATTTATGTTTAATATGTCTGTTTATGTTTAATATGTCTGTTTAATATGTCTATTTATGTTTTATATGTCTATTTATGTTTAATATGTCTGTTTAATATGTCTATTTATGTTTTATATGTCTATTTACGTTTAATATGTCTGTTTATGTTTAATATGTCTATTTATGTTTTATATGTCTGTTTATGTTTTATATGTCTATTTATGTTTAATATGTCTGTTTATGTTTAATATGTCTGTTTAATATGTCTATTTATGTTTTATATGTCTATTTATGTTTAATATGTCTGTTTATGTTTAATATGTCTATTTATGTTTTATATGTCTGTTTATGTTTAATATGTCTATTTATGTTTAATATGTCTGTTTATGTTTAATATGTCTGTTTATGTTTAATATGTCTGTTTAATATGTCTATTTATGTTCAATATGTCTATTTATGTTTTATATGTCTATTTATGTTTAATATGTCTATTTATGTTTAATATGTCTGTTTATGTTTAATATGTCTGTTTAATATGTCTATTTATGTTTAATATGTCTATTTATGTTTAATATGTCTGTTTATGTTTAATATGTCTGTTTATGTTTAATATGTCTGTTTAATATGTCTATTTATGTTTAATATGTCTGTTTAATATGTCTATTTATGTTTAATATGTCTATTTATGTTTAATATGTCTATTTATGTTTTATATGTCTATTTATGTTTAATATGTCTGTTTATGTTTAATATGTCTATTTATGTTTAATATGTCTGTTTAATATGTCTATTTATGTTTAAT
Organism: Embiotoca jacksoni; assembly: GCF_022577435.1. Classification (NCBI taxonomy): domain Eukaryota; kingdom Metazoa; phylum Chordata; class Actinopteri; family Embiotocidae; genus Embiotoca; species Embiotoca jacksoni. The sequence goes on along the minus strand of NW_027185446.1, from coordinate 170,411 downwards.
ATGTCTATTTATGTTTAATATGTCTATTTATGTTTTATATGTCTATTTATGTTTAATATGTCTGTTTATGTTTAATATGTCTATTTATGTTTAATATGTCTGTTTATGTTTAATATGTCTGTTTAATATGTCTATTTATGTTTAATATGTCTATTTATGTTTTATATGTCTATTTATGTTTAATATGTCTGTTTATGTTTAATATGTCTATTTATGTTTAATATGTCTATTTATGTTTAATATGTCTATTTATGTTTTATATGTCTATTTATGTTTAATATGTCTGTTTATGTTTAATATGTCTATTTATGTTTAATATGTCTGTTTATGTTTAATATGTCTATTTATGTTTAATATGTCTATCTATGTTTTATATGTCTATTTATGTTTAATATGTCTGTTTATGTTTTATATGTCTATTTATGTTTAATATGTCTGTTTATGTTTAATATGTCTATTTATGTTTAATATGTCTATTTATGTTTAATATGTCTATTTATGTTTTATATGTCTATTTATGTTTAATATGTCTATTTATGTTTAATATGTCTATTTATGTTTTATATGTCTATTTATGTTTAATATGTCTGTTTATGTTTAATATGTCTATTTATGTTTAATATGTCTGTTTATGTTTAATATGTCTATTTATGTTTAATATGTCTGTTTAATATGTCTATTTATGTTTAATATGTCTGTTTATGTTTAATATGTCTATTTATGTTTTATATGTCTATTTATGTTTAATATGTCTGTTTATGTTTAATATGTCTATTTATGTTTAATATGTCCATTTATGTTTAATATGTCTCTTTATGTTTAATATGTCTATTTATGTTTAATATGTCTGTTTATGTTTAATATGTCTGTTTAATATGTCTATTTATGTTTAATATGTCTATTTATGTTTTATATGTCTATTTATGTTTAATATGTCTATTTATGTTTTATATGTCTATTTATGTTTAATATGTCTGTTTATGTTTTATATGTCTATTTATGTTTAATATGTCTGTTTATGTTTAATATGTCTATTTATGTTTAATATGTCCATTTATGTTTAATATGTCTCTTTATGCTTAATATGTCTATTTATGTTTAATATGTCTGTTTATGTTTAATATGTCTGTTTAATATGTCTATTTATGTTTAATATGTCTATTTATGTTTTATATGTCTATTTATGTTTAATATGTCTATTTATGTTTTATATGTCTATTTATGTTTAATATGTCTGTTTATGTTTAATATGTCTATTTATGTTTAATATGTCTGTTTATGTTTAATATGTCTGTTTAATATGTCTATTTATGTTTAATATGTCCATTTATGTTTAATATGTCTCTTTATGTTTAATATGTCTATTTATGTTTAATATGTCTGTTTATGTTTAATATGTCTGTTTAATATGTCTATTTATGTTTAATATGTCTATTTATGTTTTATATGTCTATTTATGTTTAATATGTCTATTTATGTTTAATATGTCTATTTATGTTTAATATGTCTGTTTATGTTTAATATGTCTATTTATGTTTTATATGTCTGTTTATGTTTAATATGTCTGTTTATGTTTAATATGTCTATTTATGTTTAATATGTCTGTTTAATATGTCTATTTATGTTTAATATGTCTATTTATGTTTAATATGTCTATTTATGTTTTATATGTCTATTTATGTTTAATATGTCTGTTTATGTTTAATATGTCTATTTATGTTTAATATGTCTGTTTAATATGTCTATTTATGTTTAATATGTCTATTTATGTTTAATATGTCTATTTATGTTTTATATGTCTATTTATGTTTAATATGTCTGTTTATGTTTAATATGTCTATTTATGTTTAATATGTCTGTTTATGTTTAATATGTCTGTTTAATATGTCTATTTATGTTTAATATGTCTATTTATGGTTTATATGTCTATTTATGTTTAATATGTCTATTTATGTTTTATATGTCTGTTTAATATGTCTATTTATGTTTAATATGTCTATTTATGTTTAATATGTCTATTTATGTTTAATATGTCCATTTATGTTTAATATGTCTCTTTATGTTTTATATGTCTCTTTATGTTTTATATGTCTCTTTATGTTTTATATGTCTCTTTATGTTTTATATGTCTCTCTATGTCTGTCTGTTTTGTTTTTGGACGCTGAGAGCGAAGCTAAAACTGGAGTCAAATTCCTTGTATGTGTCAACATACAAGGCCAATACAGTGATTCTGACACTGATTCTGATATCGAATAATCTTAACCCGGCAGCATTCCGGTTAATTCTACTTCCTGTTTCTCCTTCCTCCAGGTACAACCAGGTGAATGCTATCAGCCTGGCTTGCAGGACCGGCCTGAAGGAATGTCAGGATCTGACCACGGGGTGGTTCAAACAGTGGATGGACTCTCGCAACAACAGGTGGGTGTGTTGGTCTAAGTCCCGCCATCAGGTCGCCCGGCCGCCCTGAACTCACTGAACCTTCCCGATGTCGTCTCCTTTAGTATCCATCCCAACCTGCGCTCCACGGTGTACTGTAACGCCATCGCAGCAGGGGACGCTGAGGAATGGGAGTTCGCTTGGAAAGAGTTCCGCAATACCACCATCGCCAGCGAAGCTGAGAAGCTCCGCTCGGCGATGTCCTGCACCAAACAGCCGTGGCTGCTCAACAGGTCGGTTCTCGGTGAACACGCAGCAGCGAATGACCGACGGGTACCGAAACCGGCACTCACGCACTGTTTATCCTCCGCTCAGGTACCTGGAGTACACCCTGAACCCAGACCTGATCCGGAAGCAGGACGCCACCTCCACCATCGTCTACATCGCCAACAACGTGGTGGGTCAGTCTCTGGCGTGGGACTTCATCAGGTCCCGGTGGTCGTACATCTTCACTCAGTGAGTTCAGCACCAAACTTGTGAAAAGGTTTTCAGCACCGACACATGACGGCGTGACGGGAGCTGTTTAGACCTCACGGGTCAGAGTCAAAGACTGAGACACGGTGTGTTAGATAACACATCATCTGGAACATCATGTCACACAGAAGATAAGCTCTTTTACAGCCACGTTTATTATCAGTGACAGATGTCAGTGTCCTCAGAGAGCTCCACCAGGAGACCTTTGGGCCTCATAAACCCTGCAGACACATCTTTTCGTCCATTATCTGAAAGTCTGTACAAAAAGGATGAACATCAGACTGTAAAGAGTTCAAAGTCGTACGTCCAGTTTGGATAACAAAGGATTTAATGGTCCTGAAATAAGATTTAAAGACGAACTTGAATGGACTGCTGATGATGACCTGTGATATCTGGCCCTCTTTCCTCTCAGATACGGCGGCGGGTCGTTCTCCTTCTCCAACCTCATCAACGGAGTCACCGAACGCTTTTCCAGCGAATATGAGCTTCAGGAGGTTTGTTGTTTCTTTGGAATCACGTTTCCAGATTGTGACAATAATCTATCGGTCTGACCTGACGGATATTTATCCAGTCAGAACGAACACTTTTCTGATGTCCAGAAATGACTTCTTTCTTTCTTTCTTTTTTTTTTTTTTTTTTTTGCTATCGTTAATAAAACGGTCTGAAAAGCAACGTGATGAAAAACAAACTGTGTTTTCAGACCGACTGACCTGATATCATTTTGTGTTTGTCGTGCCAGCTGAAGCAGTTCAAGGCTGATAACTCCGAGGTGGGTTTCGGCTCCGGGACGCTGGCCGTGGATCAGTCCATCGAGAGAACCATCGGCAACATGAAATGGATCACAGAGAACAAGGAGAAAGTTCAGAAATGGTTCGAGGATCAAGCCGAAGTTTAACCCTAACGAGGACGCTGCGTTTACTTCCTGCAATTAAAAAAAAGTTAAGCTTCAAAGATTATAGATTTTAAAGCAGATTTACTCACTAGTTTTATAGACTTTCTAAATTAGTTTTATGGAATACGATTAAAATAAATTGTTACTTAAATAACATTAATTTTTTTTGTATATACTTTTTCAAAATCATAAACACATTTTTAATCAATAATGGGATAAGACTTTGTGTACACTTCTCATGAGTCCTTGTTGGCCTTCCATTTCTATAGTATCTATTTCATATTTCATATTGAGCTCCTGAAGTGGCACCAAAACCTGTTTTTTGTTTAAGCACATTACCTGTGATCTATTTACTGTCACATTATGAGACAATTTATGGTAAAACCAGATTGTTATTGAAGACATTCCTTTATTTATTGTTTTGGTGTTGCTCTGAAACTGAGTATAAATTGAATATGTGCACCTTTTAAAGTTCGATACATTTTTTTTTTTTAAATAAAATTTCGTTGACCACATATGACTGTGACTGTGAAAGTACAATTTAAATTTTACATAAGTGCTGACACTGGATATTTGTTAATTTGCCAATAATTTAACTCCATTCTGGGAAAAGAGAATAAAAAACATTTCTAAAGAATTTACTGTTGTCCTCTGTTTGATTGAATGAATACTATTACAGATATGGCTCCTAATCCAGTTATTATATTCCTGCGTGAATTTAGGGTTTCATGCATCCGAAAAAATCAACACCAAAACGTATTTACAGCTGGTATCTGACTGTCTGATATTTGTTGTACCAATTAACACGTTCTGTCATAGAAATGTGTCGAAAAATGGGAAAAGTCAGAGCAAAACCAGCCAGGTTCTGTCACTTCCACATAAAACCATCCATGTTAGGTTTGTTTACATTTTGTGGACGGGGGGAGAACCACGTTTAATATGTCACCAATTCTGCTATGAATTGTGGGTAATTTCCTTTGGCAAAGTCTGCAGAATTGCGGACTTACGGTAAAGGGTGCTTAAAGGGCTCAAAATGTCTCCAGAGGATCCTCATGGACTCTGGATGATCTGACAGTGGGACGAACCTCGAGCCTCAAAGTCTGTCAGTCTGAGAGGGAGGACGTTGGGACCTTCAGTCAACAGGAAGTCAGCTATTTTGAATTTAGTCTCCATTTTTTGGAGATTTCCACTTTAACGTACTCCTCCTTTAACGGACTGATCGGTCTCGAAACCTTTGAGATGAAAAGTTATTATAAGATTTGGGGTTTTTTTTGTGCATTTTGCCATTAAACTAAGTTGTTGTCCGATCTTCTCCAAACTTTACATGTTTGGTAAAAGTCCCTCCCTGAAGACATCTGTATGGCAATATGAAATCTTACTAATAGCGTCTCCTACTGGCAACAGGAAATGATATGTTTTATGCTATTCACATGGTACTCCCACTAGGTTGATCACATCCGACTGGAATCGGGTGAGAAAAGCCTTAAGGCCTTCACGATGATAGGTCAAGAAGCCTGTGAACTTTCACCAAAGAGCGTTGCCATGGCGATGCAGCAAATTTTGATGTGTCGCCATGACACAGCAAGTCGTTGTGTAGGGTCAAGGGATGCTTGAAAACTCAAGGAACTTGGTACATGAATGTGAAGTCGTGAGTAGATACACATGAAAAGGGTTTGAGGTCTGGGCGTGGCAAAATGGCTCGCTAGCGCCCCCTAAAGTGCAGCCCTCACGGCTACTGTCACCTACATGTACGAAATTTGGTGAACACGTGTATCACACCCAGATCTACAAAAAAGTCTCTCAGTGCCACATAGTGGACACAAGAAGTAATACAAAAGGTGCGAAGGCCCTTTCAACGCTGCTTGGAGCTTTAATTTGATTTCATGAGAGAAGTTGATGCTTTTTCAATGGGAGTCTATTGGAGACAGAGTTTTTTTGGAGACAGCCCCTAGTGGACCTCAGTGGTATTGCACTTAATTTAGGACACATTGGCTTCACTTTTCAGACCCATAGACTATGAATATTTTTGTATACAGTCTGCAGTTTCAGCAGAACCCTAACCCGAGCTACACTTGTAGTTCTCTAACCCTAACACTAGAGGGTGTTGGAGTTCTCAAACCCTTGCTAGGGTTAGGGTTCTGTAACTTCAGCACCCTCTAGTGTTAGGGTTAGAGAACTACAACTAGGGTTAGGGTTCTGTAACTCACTCCAACACCCTCTAGGGTTAGAGAACTACAAGATACAGGAGATCATTCCTGATACAGGAGATCATGCTGGGTGGCACGGTGGTGCAGTGGTTAGCATTGTCGCCTCACAGCAAAAAGGTTCCGGGTTCGAATCCAGTTCTGGGCCTTTCTGTGTGGAGTTTGCATGTTCTCCCTGTGCTTGCGTGGGTTCTCTCTGGGTTCTCTCCGGGTTCTCCGGCTTCCTCCCATCATCCAAAAACATGCACCTCAGGTCAGGTTACCTGGCGCCGCGCTAGTGGCAGCCTGCTGCAGCAGCTCCCCCCTGAGAGCCCCCCCTGAGAGCCCCCCTGCTGTAGCGAAGAAATTTCCCCTCGGTGATTAATAAAGTGTATAAAATAAAAAATAAAAAAAATCATTCCAGATACAGGAGATCATTCCAGATACAGGAGATCATTCCTGATACAGGAGATCATTCCAGATACAGGAGATCATTCCTGATACAGGAGATCATTCCAGATACAGGAGATCATTCCTGATACAGGAGATCATTCCTGCCCACTACAATAAGACTGTACAATAACTCACCTCTGGCAAAATCCATCACATAACAATAACACTGTTGACTGTGTTTCTTGGTTTGTTTGTATATAATATATATATAGATATATACTGTACTGTATATACTGTGCATTTTATATTTTCTACTGCTATTTACTGCTATTTTATTGCTTTTCTATTATTCTATTCTATTCTATTATTTTATTCTATTATTCTATTATTATCTTATTGCTTCTGTATGCTGCTGTAGCGAAAAAAATTTCCCCTCAGGGATTAATAAAGTAAATACCTACTACCGTGTCCTCCTTGCACCAGGGGGGGTCATGCTAATCTTCTCTGTATCATTCCAATTTCAGTAGGTGTGTCTGCCGGAGCAACACAGAAGTCAGATGTTCCTCAGATGTTCCTCAGATGTTCCTGGTGTCTATATATTGTTCTATATATACACCTCTTGCCCAGCTGCCACCTGACTCATGATGGCTTCCTGCAAATCTAAAACCGCTTTCAAACAAACGGTGCATCCTGCAGGGAAACAGCAGGATAGAAAGGTCTGGGTGCTGTGAGATCAGCACTGACTGATGCAGTCTGAGCCCGGCTGAGTTGTGTCTGCTCGGGAACTCGCATTGACTCATGGGAAGTCTTGTCAATGAGGCTTTCCGCTGGATTGGAGGGCTGAACGACAGAGAACAAGCTCCTCCTCCTCCTCCTCCTCTTCCTCCTCCTCCTCCTCCATTCCCCCCAGAGACCCGAGCTCCACACAAACATCACATCTCAGTTTAACTCTCACTGATTTCAGCCTGATTTAAACTTGAATTCAGCCTGATTCTAACATGACGAGTTTGTACCTCTTTGCAGCAAAATATTATTCGATCTGAAGAGGAAACACAAAGATCCTGACTGACATTTAAATCCTCTGTGTTTCTGTAACTGCATTTACTCAACGTGATGAGATCGTTTCTCTGCATAGACAAAACAAAACGTCTCTTCCTGCTTCCTGCCTTTCGTTGTTAAAATAATACAGCTGCAGTTGCAGAAATCTACCGCCAGGTGTCATCCTCCGTCCGCGCGGTGGAGTCTGTAGCGCAGAAACACACAGGCGTCAAATTAGTGACAATAACACAATTTATTTACTCAAATTTACACGCAACTTATTTTAACTGATGTGTTATTAACAAAGATTCAGCGGCCGATTTATTAGAAGAAATCGCCACCCCAGATTGTGCACACCACCCTCACCTGCATCACGGCCTTTTAACTTTTATCTGACCACCATCGTTTTGTGTTTCGGATATTTTACTCCAAAGTCCCATTTAAAGCTCTTGCAGAGTCATAATGACTTCATCTTTACCTGAAGTCCGGTGTTTCCGTCCTGAGTCGTTCTAACTTGCCTTAAACGTACCTGTGCGGGTCTCCGGTCCACCCCCACCTGCTCCCTCCGGTCCCTCCGGTCCACCCCCACCTGCTCCCTCCGGTCCCTCCGGTCCACCCCCACCTGCTCCATCCGGTCCCTCCGGTCCCTCCGGCCCACCCCCACCTGCTCCCTCCGGTCCCTCCGGCCCACCCCCACCTGCTCCATCCGGTCCCTCCGGTCCACCCCCACCTGCTCCCTCCGGCCCACCCCCACCTGCTCCATCCGGTCCCTCCGGTCCACCCCCACCTGCTCCCTCCGGTCCACCCCCACCTGCTCCCTCCGGTCCCTCCGGTCCACCCCCACCTGCTCCCTCCGGCCCACCCCCACCTGCTCCCTCCGGTCCACAGACACGGTGACTTTGTGAAACAGGAATCATTATTTACTATTCATGTACATTATCACGAAGTGCTACCTCGTGACTACAGTCAGATCTGTGCCTCCAGTTTGAGAAGCTGTGCTGCCGGAGGAACTCTCGAGTCCTTCCACCAGGATTTCGCTGAAATATGAACCAGAACAGAAGAGAAACAACGGTGCTGTCGCAGGTTCGATCCCCGGCTGAGGCACAGATGGGAACGCGCTCCATCACCTGGAGAGGAGAGCTTCCTGTTGAGCAACGTGAGATCTTAGTAAGAGATGTGTTTTAAAAGAAGAGTACTGGTCATGGCTGTACCTCTGTCTGTCTGGAAGGACCCTTCAGAGGCTGTTTGAGCTCCGGATCCACACCTCCTGAACATCTGCACCACTCCACATGCAAGACATCTGCTCTGAGCCATGTGGCAGTCACTTTCTACACTTTCCTGGTTGTAGATTTAATTTTTTTACATCGCCCAGCTTGCTACTTTTGCCATCAGTTGAAACTCCATCCATCCATCCATTATCTACACCTGCTTTATCCTGAACAGGGTCACAAGTTCTTTGCAAATATATATATATATTTTTAAAACAAAAAGTATTCCAAGCCTTTTCTGTGGCTCCAGACTCCATGTGTGCTCTAATGATCTTTGAGATGTTAAAATTGTATATAAATGTTAGTTAAAGCAGAGTGTTTATAAGTTCCAATATGCATTTAGGAGATATTTAAAGAAGGCCGTTTCAAGGCTGTTTTATTTATACATTCATACACATAGATTAAGACAACCACAAATAAAAGAAAGAACATCTAAATATAGCCTACATAAAAACTATACCAAAATAAATTGAAATGGCCAGAATAAAGTAGTGCAGGTGAATTACTGCAGGAAATTCACTTTAAAGTTGTTTTAATTCGTAAATTATTGCAAAGTATGATTTATGTGTTCAAACTAAACTTCAGTCACCTTTCGTTTTGTTCAACTGGAGAAATAAGGACATTATAGCGTTTGTGACGTTTGGTGTCTGTGAAGCAAATGTTCCGATGTAAAGTGGGATTAATGAAAGCCGAAGGCTGAACTCTCCACTTAAACTGCTCGTAAAGCTGTCTTTACTGCGTTTTAATGCTCGCAGGCTCTAAAATACACGATTTATACGTTTTTCAGACGGACTTCCGGGCAACCAGCCGTCAAGGCTTCACAAACCAAAAACAACCGGAAGTCGTAGTGTGCGCGCAGTGATGGTTGCTACGCACGTTTAGTGGGCTGGGGTGAGATCCGCTGCTCGTGCTATTCACCAACCGACGTGCGCACAGAAGTGACGTTTCAGCCTGTGGTTGGTCGTTGGCCGTACGTCAGCAGCGTCGAGGGTTCCCAGGACCTGTCAGTCAGAGGACATTTAAATGGCCACGGTGTTGAGCCGTTCAGCTCCCAGCGCCGTAATAACGCCGTTATTCCGGTAAACAGCTGCGTGAGCGGCGGCTCGCGGGTTCCCTCCTCCTCCGAAGACGCGTTTTATTCCCTCGGTTCGTCATCGGAGCTGAAACATGAGCGAAGAGGACGACTTCCTGCAGAGAGCCCGAGCCGGGTTTGAGGATCTGTGCCGAGCCCTGAATATGGACGAAGAGGCGGGTACCGAGGCGTGGAGGACCTACGAGAACATGAGCAGCAACTTCACGCTGGAGGTAACAACAACAACAACAACAACAACAACAACAACAACAACAACAACAACAACAACACCAGGTGTCTGTGCCCGTCACGGTGCAGCTAGCTCGGCTGCGTTCATCCACTAACAGCAGCTAACGGCAGCTAACGGCAGCTAACGGCGGCTAACGGCGGCTAACAGCAGCTAACGGCGGCTAACAGCAGCTAACGGCGGCTAACAGCAGCTAACGGCGGCTAACGGCAGCTAACGGCGGCTAACAGCAGCTAACAGCGGCTAACGGCGGCTAACAGCGGCTAACGGCAGCTAACGGCGGCTAACGGCAGCTAACGGCGGCTAACAGCAGCTAACAGCGGCTAACGGCGGCTAACAGCGGCTAACGGCAGCTAACGGCGGCTAACAGCGGCTAACGGCAGCTAACGGCGGCTAACAGCAGCTAACAGCGGCTAACGGCGGCTAACAGCGGCTAACGGCAGCTAACGGCGGCTAACAGCGGCTAACGGCAGCTAACGGCGGCTAACAGCGGCTAACGGCAGCTAACGGCAGCTAACGGCGGCATCTGCTAACATCAAAACAAACTTTATATCAGATGACGAGTTAAAACGATTGATGTCAATCAAACGCAGTGAAGCGATAAACATGATGTCATCAACCACAACTTTCTCCCGTTACGTGGTGAGGCTGGAGTTAAAGGAAGTTAAAGGAAGTTAAACTGCTGCTGTGAAACACCACAACACCTCAGATCTGTGGGCTTTTATTCTATTTCATTAAATAATTAATTAATTCAATTATTAATCAAAGTAACTTTTGCCTTAACTGATGAATCAGAGGCTGACTTCAGGACCGACCTTCAAACCTGAAGCAGTCGAAGACCATAAAACAGTTTCACCTGATGGAAACCTTTATTCTGTTTTAATCAGCTTCAATGTTGTTGTTATGTTTTTAAAGCTACATCAGGTTCTCCTGAACAGATCAGGTTCTCCTGAACAGATCAGGTTCTCCTGAACAGATCAGGTTCTCCTGAACTTTCCCCTGAAGTGTTCAATCAGATCAGATCTGGATGAAGAACTGGAACCTGGAGAACGATTTCAGTTTCCTTTAACCACTGAAGAGAAACCTCAGTGATGTCACATGGTCATAATGAGGGGGAAGCCAACCTGACGCTCCTTCACCCTCCCGCTCCTTCACCCTCCCGCTCCTTCACCCTCCCGCTCCTTCACCTCCCGCTCCTTCACCCTCACCCTCCCGCTCCTTCACCTCCCGCTCCTTCACCCTCCCGCTCCTTCACCTCCCGCTCCTTCACCCTCCCCCTCCTTCACCCTCCCGCTCCTTCACCCTCCCCCTCCTTCACCCTCCCGCTCCTTCACCCTCCCGCTCCTTCACCTCCCGCTCCTTCACCCTCCCGCTCCTTCACCTCCCGCTCCTTCACTCTCCCGCTCCTTCACTCTCCCGCTCCTTCACCCTCCCGCTCCTTCACCCTCCCGCTCCTTCACCTCCCGCTCCTTCACCTCCCGCTCCTTCACCCTCCCGCTCCTTCACCCTCCCGCTCCTTCACCCTCCCGCTCCTTCACCTCCCGCTCCTTCACCTCCCGCTCCTTCACCCTCCCGCTCCTTCACCTCCCGCTCCTTCACCTCCCGCTCCTTCACCTCCCGCTCCTTCACCCTCCCCCTCCTTCACCTCCCGCTCCTTCACCCTCACCCTCCCGCTCCTTCACCTCCCGCTCCTTCACCCTCCCGCTCCTTCACCTCCCGCTCCTTCACCCTCCCGCTCCTTCACCTCCCGCTCCTTCACCTCCCGCTCCTTCACCCTCCCGCTCCTTCACCCTCCCGCTCCTTCACCCTCCCGCTCCTTCACCTCCCGCTCCTTCACCTCCCGCTCCTTCACCCTCCCGCTCCTTCACCTCCCGCTCCTTCACCTCCCGCTCCTTCACCTCCCGCTCCTTCACCCTCCCCCTCCTTCACCCTCCCGCTCCTTCACCCTCCCGCTCCTTCACCTCCCGCTCCTTCACCTCCCGCTCCTTCACCCTCCCCCTCCTTCACCCTCCCGCTCCTTCACCCTCCCGCTCCTTCACCTCCCGCTCCTTCACCCTCCCGCTCCTTCACCTCCCGCTCCTTCACTCTCCCGCTCCTTCACTCTCCCGCTCCTTCACCCTCCCGCTCCTTCACCCTCCCGCTCCTTCACCTCCCGCTCCTTCACCTCCCGCTCCTTCACCCTCCCGCTCCTTCACCCTCCCGCTCCTTCACCCTCCCGCTCCTTCACCTCCCGCTCCTTCACCTCCCGCTCCTTCACCCTCCCCCTCCTTCACCCTCCCGCTCCTTCACCTCCCGCTCCTTCACCTCCCGCTCCTTCACCCTCCCCCTCCTTCACCCTCCCGCTCCTTCACCCTCCCCCTCCTTCACCCTCCCGCTCCTTCACCCTCCCCCTCCTTCACCCTCCCGCTCCTTCACCCTCCCCCTCCTTCACCCTCCCCTCCTTCACCCTCCCGCTCCTTCACCTCCCGCTCCTTCACCCTCCCCCTCCTTCACCCTCCCGCTCCTTCACCCTCCCCCTCCTTCACCCTCCCGCTCCTTCACCCTCCCCCTCCTTCACCCTCCCGCTCCTTCACCTCCCGCTCCTTCACCTCCCGCTCCTTCACCCTCCCCCTCCTTCACCCTCCCGCTCCTTCACCCTCCCCCTCCTTCACCCTCCCGCTCCTTCACCCTCCCCCTCCTTCACCCTCCCGCTCCTTCACCTCCCGCTCCTTCACCTCCCGCTCCTTCACCCTCCCCCTCCTTCACCCTCCCGCTCCTTCACCCTCCCCCTCCTTCACCCTCCCGCTCCTTCACCCTCCCGCTCCTTCACCCTCCCGCTCCTTCACCCTCCCCCTCCTTCACCCTCCCCTCCTTCACCCTCCCGCTCCTTCACCTCCCGCTCCTTCACCCTCCCGCTCCTTCACCCTCCCCCTCCTTCACCCTCCCGCTCCTTCACCCTCCCCCTCCTTCACCCTCCCGCTCCTTCACCCTCCCGCTCCTTCACCCTCCCGCTCCTTCACCCTCCCGCTCCTTCACCCTCACCCTCCCGCTCCTTCACCCTCCCCTTCCTTCACCCTCCCCCTCCTTCACCTCCCGCTCCTTCACCCTCCCGCTCCTTCACCTCCCGCTCCTTCACCTCCCGCTCCTTCACCTCCCGCTCCTTCACCCTCCCGCTCCTTCACCCTCCCCCTCCTTCACCCTCCCGCTCCTTCACCCTCCCCCTCCTTCACCCTCCCGCTCCTTCACCCTCCCGCTCCTTCACCCTCCCGCTCCTTCACCCTCCCCCTCCTTCACCCTCCCGCTCCTTCACCCTCCCGCTCCTTCACCCTCCCGCTCCTTCACCCTCCCCCTCCTTCACCCTCCCGCTCCTTCACCTCCCGCTCCTTCACCTCCCGCTCCTTCACCCTCCCCCTCCTTCACCCTCCCGCTCCTTCACCCTCCCCCTCCTTCACCCTCCCGCTCCTTCACCCTCCCGCTCCTTCACCCTCCCGCTCCTTCACCCTCCCGCTCCTTCACCCTCCCCCTCCTTCACCCTCCCGCTCCTTCACCCTCCCCCTCCTTCACCCTCCCGCTCCTTCACCCTCCCCCTCCTTCACCCTCCCCTCCTTCACCCTCCCGCTCCTTCACCTCCCGCTCCTTCACCCTCCCGCTCCTTCACCCTCCCCCTCCTTCACCCTCCCGCTCCTTCACCCTCCCCCTCCTTCACCCTCCCGCTCCTTCACCCTCCCGCTCCTTCACCCTCCCGCTCCTTCACCTCCCGCTCCTTCACCCTCACCCTCCCGCTCCTTCACCTCCCGCTCCTTCACCCTCCCGCTCCTTCACCTCCCGCTCCTTCACCCTCCCGCTCCTTCACCCTCCCCCTCCTTCACCTCCCGCTCCTTCACCCTCCCGCTCCTTCACCTCCCGCTCCTTCACCTCCCGCTCCTTCACCCTCCCGCTCCTTCACCCTCCCCCTCCTTCACCTCCCGCTCCTTCACCCTCCCGCTCCTTCACCTCCCGCTCCTTCACCCTCCCGCTCCTTCACCCTCCCCCTCCTTCACCCTCCCGCTCCTTCACCTTCCCGCTCCTTCACCCTCCCCCTCCTTCACCCTCCCGCTCCTTCACCCTCCCCCTCCTTCACCCTCCCGCTCCTTCACCCTCCCGCTCCTTCACCCTCCCGCTCCTTCACCCTCCCCCTCCTTCACCCTCCCGCTCCAGGGATTTATTTCTATTACAGCATCTTCTCCAAGTCTGTGGAGGAGTTCCAAGAAAATTTGACATGTTTTTCATTCAAAATATGCAATTTCACATCATTTCTAACTGTAATCACGACCATATCTGTGTAGAATAAAAACAAAAAATTGTAAAAGCTAAAGAAGGTGATAAACAAACATCCGAATAGATTAAAAATGAGATTTTCTCTATGATTTCATCCTGGTAATAGAAGGGAACCCCTGTTTGATCTGGATTTTTTAAAATATAAATATTTATATAAAACTGAAATTGAAACAAATAAATGCATTTATACAGTCAGAGAGAGAGAAAAAAATGCCTGTTTATATCTGGAATTTTTCTATATCAAATCATAAAAAACTAGAATTATTTGAAATATATGTGTTATAAGTATTAATAAATGTGTTTGTACAGTCAGAGAGAAACCTGCTCTTTACCCCCCACCCCCCACCCCCCTGCAGGGCAGCGAGCTGCACTGGTTGGCCTGCGCTCTCTACGTGGCCTGCAGGTCGTCGGTGCCGACGATGGGGAAAGGAACCGCCGAGGGGAACTACGTCTCTCTGACCAGAATCCTCCGCTGCTCCGAGATGAGGTCTGTTTGTTTGTTTGTTTGTTTGTTTGTATCCTTGTTAGCGGTCACCGCTCTCCCATAGGCCCACCTTAATATACACATGTACCAGATAAAGTAGCGATGACCTGTGTCCTCCTGCAGCCTGATCGAGTTCTTCAACAAGATGAAGAAGTGGCAGGACATGGCCGACCTGCCGCAGGACTTCAGGCAGAGCACCGACAAGCTGGAGAGGAACTTCACCGTGTCGGCCGTCATCTTCAAGAAGTACGTCCCCATCTTCAGGTTCATCTTCAAGGCCCCGTCGGAGGAGCCGCCGCGGGTTCACCGCAGCCGCAAGCAGAGGTAGGAGCCCGTGACCTTTGACCTCTGAGTCAACATAACAGTCCTGGTTCTGTTTTCATTCTGCTTTATGTTTTTATATCTCATTTTGATTGTTTCCCACCCACTTTGTTTGTTTCTGTCCATCGTTCGTGCTTTTAGATGATCAGTGGTTTGATTTAGAAATCTGCAGTTTTCAGTCTGAGTATTCAGGGCTTCATGTGATTTCAGAATAAGAGAGGAAGGACAGAAACTCTTTCAGAAGTTTAGTCAAATTCAGTGAGAGTTTTTCTAAAGTTTCTGTATTTTAGTACAACAGAAGGAAAACACAAAGAGGGGATTTTATTTTGAAAAGATAGACTTTTGTAGAAATGCATCTGCAGGTGAACTTCAGACTCCAACTCAGCATGAAGTTGAAGAGATAGAAAGAAGAGAAGTGTCACCAGGAGGAGCGACGGGTGTCTGTGATGCGATCATCTTCCTTCCAGGTCTGACTGCCAACTGCCAACGTGTCCTTTAAACGTGTCTCGTCTTTGTTTCGCAGACGTCATCCGTGCACCGTGACCGAGGTCTTCAACTTCTGCTGGGTCCTGTTTGTCCACGCTAAAGGTAAAGACTCAGAGAAACGGGTTCGTTTGGTAATAATAAGAACTAGTTGGTTATGAACCCGGCCAGCGGCGGTCGATGAGACTCTCAGCGTTTTGACTTCCAGGGAACTTCCCAATGATCAGCGACGACCTGGTGAACTCGTACCACCTGCTGCTCTGCGCCCTCGACCTCGTCTTCACCAACGCTCTGCTGTGCAACGCCAGGAAGGACCTGCTCAACCCCGACTTCAGCGGTAACCACACCTTCACACCGCTGCAGCCGGCCAGAGACAAAACTTCAAAACTTTAAACTGAGAAATGTTATTGTCCCTCCCCCCGGGCTGTTTCCTCGGTCTGTCCCCCTCCCCCATCCTGCAGGTCTTCCAGAGGACTTCAGCAGTAAGGACTACCGGCCTTCCTCAGGTCCGTTCTGCTTCATGGAGCAGCTGTGTGAGCTGCAGGACGGCCTGGTGCTCGAGGCCAAAGGAGTCAAAGAGCACTTCTGGAAACCCTTCATCAAGAAGCTCTTCCACAAGAGGGTGAGACACGCCCACACTCACCTGTCAGACATGCCAATATTCACATGCTGAACACGCCCACATTTACATTTTAAACACGCCCACACACACTTTTTAGACACGCCCACACACAGGTGAAATGAAGGTGTTTTTTGGTTTGAACGTCCTGGTTCTCCTCCCACAGATCCTCAGAGGGAAGGAGGACAGTCTGACCGGCTTTCTGGATCCCATGAACTTCGGAGACAGTTTGTGAGTGTTTTGATCAGGAGATATTGATCATGATGTCATATTTATTATTAACATGATCAGCTGAAGGCGGGATCAATAGATGATCAATAAAGTATCGTCCCCCCACCTTAGCCTGGCTCTCAGTCGGGTCTATGAGGAACATGTTCTGGCCACCGGCAGTCTGGACGAGCGGATCTTCACGGGGGAGGGTGCGAGCGAGGACATCGGCACCCCGGGACCGTGCCTGTGTGGGGGGGTGGAGAACCAGGACAGCGCCACCTACAGGCTCCACAGCAGCCTGACCGTAAGACTCACAGACCCCGAACCCGTCCCACTCCGCGTTCTGGTCCGGACATGTAACCGATCCGTCCCCTCTGCTGTCCTCAGGCCTCGGCTCTGAAGGTGTCCACCCCTCTGACCGGCAGGAAGTACGTCCCGGAGACCAGCCTGTCCTCGCCGCTGTCCTCCGCCATGAAGAGCGTGGGACGCCTTCACACCCTGCTGTCCGGGACCAAACAGGGTCCGAGCACCAAGCTGACTGAGACGCTCAGGTATGTCTCTGGACACTGCGGAGACCTGAACCTGAACTTTATGCTACTTGTACTGAACCCCTGAACCACCTCTCTGTCCCAGGACCTGTGCCAGAGACCCCAGTGATGTCATCAGGAAGCGCCTGAAGGACATGTTCGACCTCTTCTCTCAGCATTATGAGGACGGCGCCGCAGACAGCAGGCCGATGGGGAAAGGTAACACACGCGAGATCTCCGGTCAGTACAGGACCGACCCGCTGCCTCCTCCTGCCTCACCTACGTTTCTGCTCCCAGACCTGGCAGTGAAGTATTTCCATCTGGCGGAGGCGCTCTACTACCGGATCCTGGAGTCCATCATCGAGAGGGAGAAGATGATCCTGGGAGACGCCGACCTGTCGGTGAGTACAGACCTTAATTAAAAGAGTTCGTAGCTTCCAGGTCTGAGCAATGAGGCCGATGCTGAAGTGTCTTCAGCTGCAATACCAGCGAGTGCCACTAGAGGTCGGCTCCAAAAAGCCTCCGGCTCCATAGACTCCCATTCAACTTCTCTCATCAAATCCAAAGTGAATAAAATGTGTCCATCAGTTATCTCGGTGTTGTTAGCTAAAGTCACTCCTTCTTATTAGTTTTCTGGAGGTCCATCTGAAAATAATCCCTCATTCATTAGAAAAGAAGATTCAAGAAGACCTGTTTTTGGGGGCGTGTCTGTTTGATTGACAGGCCTGTGGTGCAGTCAGGTTACAGCTATCGGTGGGCGGGACGTAGTATCATCAGGTTTCCAATCAGATCAGTGAGATCCAGCGCTGGCTCCTGTGTTGCAGTGTATCCTGGAGCAGGACGTGTTCCACCGCTCCCTGCTGGCCTGCTGCCTGGAGATCGTCATCTTCTCCTACAGACCGCCGGGAGATTTCCCCAACGTCATCGGCGTCTTCCAGCTGCCTGCTTATCACTTCTACAAGGTACCTGTGGAAATATAAGTAATAAATTAAAATAGATGAATTAATATTGAGTTTTCCGAACAGTAAAATAATTAGTTTCTAATTCTGATTACTAGTGTTTTTTCATACAAACGTTTTCTTCTGTAAATGAATCCTAATATTAAGAGTTGAGGTGTCGATTTCCAGACGGCTTCATCATGTGAAGATGAAGGTGGTAAAAAAACAAAACTGTTAACAGTACAGATTGTAGTTCCAGTGTTTGACGCTCGTCCCTGTGTGTGCAGGTGATCGAGGTTCTGGTCCGGTCCGAGCAGGGTCTGTTCCGGGAGGTGGTGAAGCACCTCAACCAGGTGGAGGAGCAGGTCCTGGAGAGTCTGGCCTGGACCAGAGACTCCCCGCTGTGGGACAGTCTCAGGGGGACCAAAGACAAAGTCCCTGCCTGCCAGGAGGTCTGTCTACACACACACACACACACACACACACACACACACACACACACGAACAGCATAGGCCGCTGCAGCTCTCTGTCTCACAGAAACCTTTCCCTGTTTCAGGTGATGCCTCCTCAGTACCTGGAACAAAACGAGGAGAGTAACAGCGGGAACTTCACACCCAGCAACCCCGCAGCAGACCTCACCTCCAGCAGCATCATCAAAGGTTTCTGATCACCTCTTCATCATCTTCACCACATTGTCTGTGGTATTAACCATCACACCGAGGGAGGAGAAGAACCGATGACATCAGAACGATTAGATCAGACCGATGACATCAGAACAATTACATCAGAACGATTAGATCAGACCGATGACATCAGAACGATTAGATCAGACCGATGACATCAGAACGATTAGATCAGACCGATGACATCAGAACGATTAGATCAGACCGATGACATCAAAACGATTAGATCAGACCGATTAGATCAAAACGATTAGATCAGACCGATGACATCAGAACGATGACATCAGAACGATTACATCAGAACGATTACATCAAAACGATTAGATAAGACCGATGACATCAGAACGATTAGATCAGACCGATGACATCAGAACGATTAGATCAGACCGATGACATCAGAACGATGACATCAGAACGATGACATCAAAACGATTAGATCAGAACGATGACATCAGAACGATTAGATCAGACCGATGATATCAGAACGATTAGATCAGACCGATGACATCAGAACGATGACATCAGACCGATGACATCAGAACGATGACATCAAAACAATTAGGTCAGAACGATGACATCAAAACGATTAGATCAGACCGATGACATCAGAACGATGACATCAAAACAATTAGGTCAGAACGATGACATCAGAACGATTAGATCAGACCGATGATATCAGAACGATTAGATCAGACCGATGACATCAGAACGATGACATCAAAACGATTAGATCAAAATGATTAGATCAGACCGATGACATCAGAACGATGACATCAAAACAATTAGATCAGACCGATGACATCAGAACGATGGCATCAGACCGATGACATCAGAATGATTAGATCAAAACGATTAGATCAGAACGATGACATCAGAACGATGACATCAGACCGATTACATCAAAACGATGACATCAGACCGATGGCATCAAAACGATTAGATCAGACCGATGGCATCAGAACGATTAGATCAGACCGATGGCATCAGAACGATTAGATCAGACCGATGGCATCAGAACGATTAGATCAGACCGATGACATCAGAACGATGACATCAAAACAATTAGATCAGAACGATGACATCAGAACGATTAGATCAGACCGATGATATCAGAACGATTAGATCAGACCGATGACATCAGAACGATGACATCAAAACAATTAGGTCAGAACGATGACATCAGAACGATTAGATCAGACCGATGATATCAGAACGATTAGATCAGACCGATGACATCAGAACGATGACATCAAAACGATTAGATCAAAAGGATTAGATCAGACCGATGACATCAGAGCGATGACATCAAAACAATTAGATCAGACCGATGACATCAGACCGATGACATCAGACCGATGACATCAGAACGATGACATCAGAACGATTAGATCAGACCGATGACATCAGAACGATGACATCAAAACGATGACATCAGACCGATGACATCAGAACGATTAGATCAGAACGATGACATCAGAACGATTAGATCAGACCGATGACATCAAAACGATTAGATCAGACCGATGACATCAGACCGATGACATCAAAGCGATTAGATCAGACCGATGACATCAGAACGATGATGTCAGAACGATTAGATCAGACCGATGACATCAGAACAATGACATCAGAATGATTAGATCAGACCGATGACATCAGAACGATTAGATCAGACCGATGATATCAGAACGATTAGATCAGACCGATGACATCAGAACGATGACATCAGACCGATGACATCAGAACGATGACATCAAAACAATTAGGTCAGAACGATGACATCAAAACGATTAGATCAGACCGATGACATCAGAACGATGACATCAAAACAATTAGGTCAGAACGATGACATCAGAACGATTAGATCAGACCGATGATATCAGAACGATTAGATCAGACCGATGACATCAGAACGATGACATCAAAACGATTAGATCAAAATGATTAGATCAGACCGATGACATCAGAACGATGACATCAAAACAATTAGATCAGACCGATGACATCAGAACGATGGCATCAGACCGATGACATCAGAATGATTAGATCAAAACGATTAGATCAGAACGATGACATCAGAACGATGACATCAGACCGATTACATCAAAACGATGACATCAGACCGATGGCATCAAAACGATTAGATCAGACCGATGGCATCAGAACGATTAGATCAGACCGATGGCATCAGAACGATTAGATCAGACCGATGGCATCAGAACGATTAGATCAGACCGATGACATCAGAACGATGACATCAAAACAATTAGATCAGAACGATGACATCAGAACGATTAGATCAGACCGATGATATCAGAACGATTAGATCAGACCGATGACATCAGAACGATGACATCAAAACAATTAGGTCAGAACGATGACATCAGAACGATTAGATCAGACCGATGATATCAGAACGATTAGATCAGACCGATGACATCAGAACGATGACATCAAAACGATTAGATCAAAAGGATTAGATCAGACCGATGACATCAGAGCGATGACATCAAAACAATTAGATCAGACCGATGACATCAGACCGATGACATCAGACCGATGACATCAGAACGATTAGATCAGACCGATGACATCAGAACGATGACATCAAAACGATGACATCAGACCGATGACATCAGAACGATTAGATCAGAACGATGACATCAGAACGATTAGATCAGACCGATGACATCAAAACGATTAGATCAGACCGATGACATCAGACCGATGACATCAAAGCGATTAGATCAGACCGATGACATCAGAACGATGATGTCAGAACGATTAGATCAGACCGATGACATCAGAACAATGACATCAGAATGATTAGATCAGACCGATGACATCAGAACGATTAGATCAGACCGATGACATCAGAACGATTAGATCAGACCGATGACATCAGAACGATGACATCAGAACGATTAGATCAGACCGATGACATCAGAACGATTAGATCAGACCGATGACATCAGAACGATGACATCAGAACGATTAGATCAGACCGATGACATCAGAACGATGACAAAGAGAGCAGCACAGATGATGAGAATGATTGGACCTCTTCTTTTGTGTGTCCTGTTGAAGACTGTCTGTAGATATGTGGACATTCATCACCTTGTTTGTTAAATCCCCCCCAGGTGTCTCCCCCTCCCCCACCACCCTGCTGGACCGGTACAGCTCCCCTCCCACCGGCACCGGCACCGCCCACCGCCGCCGGCTCTTCGTCGACCCGGTGGATGGAGAGGGCGGACTCAACTCCCCCAGCACCAACAGCGCAGCGCCGGCCGCCCTGACCAAGACCGCCCAGGCCAGCCTCGTCACGGCCATCCCGCCTGGGCAGACCGTGGTCCCCATGGCAACGGCCACCATGACGGCCAACAACGGGCAGACGGTGACCATCCCTGTGCAAGGTGAGGGACCGAACACACCAAGCGAACAGCTAAGGGCGACGCTCACGTCACACATTGACCTCTGACCTCTGACCCCTCTGCAGGGATAGCCAACGAGAGCGGAGGCATCACCTTCTTCCCCGTCCAGGTGAGTGTGACCGGGCAGGCCGGAGCCACCCTGCAGCCGCTGTCTGCCCAGACGCTCACCGGCCTCGCCGTCCAATCAGCCGTCACCAAACCGGCCGCCAAACCAGCTAGCCGGCCGCTGAGGAAAGGCTCTCTGTCACTGTTCTTCAGGAAGGTACGACTATCCTGGAATATCCTGGAATATCCAGGACTATTTAAATAAAACAATACAATTCAAATCAACTAAAATAAATAAATCTAAAAGATAAAAATTAAAAGAGGAAAATAAATTGTTTAGAATGAAAAGATAAAGTTAAAAAATATCTCAAATAAATTAACTTCAAAATAAAATATAAAAAATACTTTTTAAGTTAAAATAAACTAAAACAAATAAATCTAAATTAGAAAATGAAGAACTAAAAATAGAAAAATAAAAAACAATCAAAAATATTGTTAAAAAAACTAAAATGAAGTTTAAAAAAATAAGCTATAAATAAACTAAAACAAATAAAAAAATAAATAATATAAAATTTTAAGATAAAGTGAACATAATCTAAATTAGATAAATTAAAATAAACAAGTAAATCCAAGTTAGAAAATATAAAACAAATTTAAACAATCCAAAATAAAGTTAAAAATCTGAAATGATAAATGAGATAGATAGAAAGATACTTTATTGAATGAAATAAAGTTAGATAATAAAGTGAACATAATCTAGAATAAATAAATAAAAATATAACTGAATAATGAAATAGAAATCTACATATTTGATATTTTATTTTGAAATATTAAAGGGGAGGGCCATCTGAAGACATCCTGGTGGACTGAGGGGAATTATAACGGACATATTTGTCTGTCATTTTGTAGATAAAACAATAAACCTATCATCAGATGAGTGAGTCCTCCAGAGCCCTGAGTGACAGGTGTCCGTCATGCCGTTTCCTGTCTCAGGTGTACCACCTGGCCAGCGTTCGTCTCAGAGACCTCTGTCACAAACTGGACATCTCGTCGGATCTGAGGAGGAAAATCTGGACGTGCTTCGAGTTCTCTGTGGTCCACTGCACCGAGATGATGATGGACCGCCACCTGGACCAGCTGCTCATGTGTGCTGTTTACGTCATGGCTAAGGTCTGCGTGTTGTTTACGTCATGGTTTAAGTCTGCGTGTTGTTTACGTCATGGTTAAAGTCTGCGTGTTGTTTACGTCATGGTTAAGGTCTGCGTGTTGTTTACGTCATGGTTAAGGTCTGCGTGTTGTTTACGTCATGGTTAAAGTCTGCGTGTTGTTTACGTCATGGTTAAAGTGCGTGTTGTTTACGTCACGGTTAAGGTCTGCGTGTTGTTTACGTCACGGTTAAGGTCTGCGTGTTGTTTACGTCACGGTTAAGGTCTGCGTGTTGTTTACGTCGTGGTTAAAGTCTGCGTGTTGTTTACGTCGTGGTTAAAGTCTGCGTGCTGTTTACGTCGTGGTTAAGGTCTGCGTGCTGTTTACGGCGTGGTTAAGGTCTGCGTGCTGTTTACGTCGTGGTTAAGGTCTGCGTGTTGTTTACGGCGTGGTTAAGGTCTGCGTGCTGTTTACGGCGTGGTTAAGGTCTGCGTGTTGTTTACGTCGTGGTTAAGGTCTGCGTGTTGTTTACGTCGTGGTTAAGGTCTGCGTGCTGTTTACGGCGTGGTTAAGGTCTGCGTGCTGTTTACGTCGTGGTTAAGGTCTGCGTGTTGTTTACGGCGTGGTTAAGGTCTGCGTGCTGTTTACGGCGTGGTTAAGGTCTGCGTGCTGTTTACGGCGTGGTTAAGGTCTGCGTGCTGTTTACGTCGTGGTTAAGGTCTGCGTGTTGTTTACGGCGTGGTTAAGGTCTGCGTGTTGTTTACGTCGTGGTTAAGGTCTGCGTGCTGTTTACGGCGTGGTTAAGGTCTGCGTGCTGTTTACGTCGTGGTTAAGGTCTGCGTGCTGTTTACGGCGTGGTTAAGGTCTGCGTGCTGTTTACGTCGTGGTTAAGGTCTGCGTGCTGTTTACGGCGTGGTTAAGGTCTGCGTGCTGTTTACGTCGTGGTTAAGGTCTGCGTGCTGTTTACGGCGTGGTTAAGGTCTGCGTGCTGTTTACGGCGTGGTTAAGGTCTGCGTGTTGTTTACGTCGTGGTTAAGGTCTGCGTGTTGTTTACGGCGTGGTTAAGGTCTGCGTGTTGTTTACGTCGTGGTTAAGGTCTGCGTGTTGTTTACGTCGTGGTTAAGGTCTGCGTGTTGTTTACGTCGTGGTTAAGGTCTGCGTGTTGTTTACGTCGTGGTTAAGCCAGTTTTCTGACCTGAGGAGTAAAATATTAAAGATATTCAGTCTGTAGATTCTTTCAAGTCATCCTCCATGTGTGTTTCTTCCTGCTGAAGTAAACATGTGTGTTTGTTTGTTTGTTTGTACGGTCAGGTGACCAAAGAAGACAAATCCTTCCAGAACATCATGAAGTGTTACCGCACTCAGCCTCAGGCCAGCAGTAACGTAAGGACCTCCTCTTCCTCTTCATCCTCCTCCTCTTCTTCTTCCTCTTCCTCTGCTGTGCTGATCTGTACATCACGTGATTAAAAAGTGTGTTGATCAGTGTGTGTGCGTGTGTGTGTGTGTGTGTGTGTGCGTGTGTGTGTGTGTGTGTGTGTGTGTGTGTGTGTGTGTGTGTGTGTGTGTGTGTGTTCCAGGTGTACAGGAGTGTGTTGATCAGTGGGAGGAGGAGGCGTCCATCCGTCACCAAGCTGAACTCTGCAGACAGCAGTCAGGATCCAGGTATGAAAACACGTCCTCGTCTCACCTCGTCTCCTCAGTAACGATGGCGACTGACTGACTCCTGTCTCTCTGCCCTCCTCCAGCAGGCGGAGACATCAGTCCGGTTCCGATCCGCTCCAGCAGCACGCTGCCGGCCCCCCGGCCCGGCAGCGCCCCCTCCACGCCCACCACCACCCCCAACGGGAACTCCTCGACCTTCCCCTCCCCCTCCTCCCCTCCCTTCGCTGGGTGTGATGGTGAGAGGGAGCGAGGAGACCTGATCCACTTCTACAACAGCGTGTACATCAAACAGATGAGGCCGTTCGCTCTGAGATACTCGGCAAGCTCTCCGCCTGCAGCGGTACGATGACATCACGTGACATCACCGATCACCGGCTGTAGGACCGCCTCCCGCTCTGAACGTCATGTAATGATCTTTGTACACGTGTGTGCAGGTGGAGTCCCCCCCCCTGTGTCCTTACCCCTCCCTCAGGACCGGGTCTCCTCGCCGGATGCTTCTATCCAGCAAACACTCCATCTACATCTCACCTCACAAGACAGGCTCCGCCCCCTCGCCAACGACCCCGCGGGACAAGATTTATTACTACATCTGCAGCAGCCCCCCCAACGTGAGACCGCACACGGCACACACACAGTTACCATGGTGATCCATGTTTCGTTTATGAATTACAGTCACCAACTGACTGGCTTCTTTTTCATAGCAACAGCAGCTGAGGCTCATGGGTAATGCTAGAGGGAGGGCTCTTACTTTGAAACAAGGGCTTTTAATTTGAAACAAGGGCTTTTAATTTGAAACAAGGGCTCTTACTTTGAAACAAGGGCTTTTAATTTGAAACAAGGGCTTTTAATTTGAAACAAGGGCTTTTAATTGGAAGGGAATGAACTCTTTCCCGTGATCTTCGTTGTCCTTTGACCTTTTTACTGATTTTTGTTGACCTTTGACCTCTGTCCTGTGATTTTTGTTGTTGTTGTTGACCTTTGACCTCTTGCCTATGACCTCTGACCCCTCAGCGTCTCCAGGAGATCAACAGTATGATCCGGACCGGAGAGACTCCCACCAGGAAGCGCAGCATGGCCCTGGAGGAGGAGACGTCCCCCAAACGGGTTTGTCCCGACAACCACTCGGCTCTTCTGCGCCGCCTGCAGGACGTCGCCAACGACCGCAGCTCCGCCCACTGACAGCACGCACACACACACACACACACGCACGCACACGCACACACACACGGACACACACACACACACACGGACACACACACACACACGGACACACACACACACGGACACACGGTAGACAGACACACACTTGCAGCTGTTTAAACACAACAAGCATCGAGTCACACTGTTGTTGTTTGTGAGTAAAACTCTTCATTCCATCCTTTTATTCTGACACAGGAAGGTATTTTATTGTGAAGGAGCAGCTCCACGTCTCTCTGTGTTTATTTTACTTTAATGCATCTTTTATTCTCATATTTTATTGTTTCCTGTGATGCTGATAAAAAAACAAAACATGAATTAATTCTGTTTAAGAAAATAGTTTCCATCATGAAGAACTCACCTTTGTGATTTGCGTGTTCGTTATCATGTACGTTAACTCTTTAGCATCCGTCTTCACTGTGTAAATATGTACAGAAGAGAAAAGAAAACCTATTTAATGGAGGTGATGTAAGTTAAGTGCCTTTATTTTCTACTCCTGTGTTTGTTTACATCCTGCAAACTTTAGTAGATGTACAATAAAAAACAAAACATGAAAGGAAATGTTTGAACTGAGTTGGCTGATTCTGTGTGTGGCCACCGGGTGGCGCTGTAATTGATCTTGTATTGAATTAGAAGCTGGTTTTAATACAGACCAACAGAAGGCTTTACAGCTGATTTCATGTTGTAACCTGGATTTTACCAGCTGACGTCCATCTTTGCGTCCACGCTGTGATTCTCGGAGACAAACTGTCTGCAGCCTGTGTGACGACACGATGTCGTCGGACTCAGCAGGTTCATGAACTCTTTCTGCTGCTGTCTTATTGATTACAATCGATAATCAACCATTTTATTCAACAAACTGAAGTTGGTCTTTTTCCTGCCTCCTGACTGCAACCTCGTCTTCCTCCACGTCACGTCAACCTGTCGAGGAGTCCAAACCGAGTCCAAACCTGTCAGGGACTCTAAAACATGCGTGTGCTCAGGAACATACGTGCATGACATCATTAAAAGATTCAGAGAATCTGGAGAAATCTCTGAACACAAGGGACAAGGCTGGAAACCAATATTGGATGGTGGTGATCTTCGGGCCCTCAGGCAGCACTGCATTAAAAACACACTATTCTGGAGTGGAAATCACTGCATGGGCTCAGGAACACTTGTGAAAACCATCGTCTGTGAACACAGTTCATCGCTGCGTCCACAAATGATGTTAAAACTCTCCAAAGAAGAAACCAGATAGAAACATGATCCAGAAACACCGCCGCCTTCTCTGGACCGAGATCATTGAAGATGGACTGAGGTGAAGTGGACAACTGTCCTGAGGTCTGATGGATCACAATCTGAGATTCTGTTTGGTAATCATGGACGCTGCATCCTCCAGGTTAAAGAGGAGAGGGACCATCCATTTTACACGGCGTCTCAACTTTTTTGGGGGTTTGTATGAGTGACAGTAATTTAATCAATAAATACATATCACAACACAGGTTTGACTTTTAATACTTTTAGATCTTGATTACATACTTGAGGAACATTTTCACTGCAGGACTTTTTACAGTGTGATTCTCATACTGATACACACTGAAAAAGATGTCACCTCTCATTCCATTTACTCTCTTCTCCTTCCAAAGAAGAGGTTACACAACCACCTGAACATCTGCTGAATCATCCTCCAGGGTGTGCATATTAAACCCCGGACGGACCACCCTGGCTGAGACCTTCTCTCGTAGTATAACTGTCCTCCGTCGGAGACTAAGTCGATCTTGCCGAGCAGCTCGTTGACCTGCCTCCTGTCTCCGATCTCCTTGTTGTTGAACACGTGGTACTGGCCGCTGCACCTCCTCAGCAGCTCCTGCAGGTGGTCGTCCTGTCGGATGAACTCCTCCATGTCGGTGTCCTCCAGTCGGTCCCCGTAGGTGAACAGGACCACGGTGTACTGGGCCACGTCGGGACTCAGCATCCTCTCCAGGGTCTTCAGCCCCGTCTTCTCCTGTTCGGTGAACCTCCCGAGCTGCAGCGTGAGCAGGAAGATGTGAGGACCTGGAGAGCTCAGCTCCACCGCCTCTGCCAGCTGCGCTTTCACCTCCTCGTCCGACAGCCGGGTGCTGAAGAGTCCGGGGGTGTCGACCACGGAGACCCGGCGACCCTCAACATCTCCGACCGTCTTCTCGCTCTTCAGAGTCAGAGCATTGGAACTGATCCTGCAGTCAAACTCCTTCTTTCCCAGGATGGTGTTTCCCGCTGAGCTCTTCCCCACTCGCTCCTGACCCACCAGCACCACCCTCAGGTCTGACCCTGAAAACAACACAGGTTATCAGGGGGGGTCAAATACCCTCCGACCATCAGTGCACATCAACACAGTCAGTCACCTAGCAAGCAGCAAACAACAACAACAAGACGGCCTTGTCGGAGCTAAGAACAGATTTTAATTTGGCATCTTGATATTTATTAACATGACAGAACATAACAAACGATACATGAACCACAAGCTCACGGTGGTTAGAAGTTTAATCAACACAAACATCTCAATTCAACGAATCAATTGTGATGTAGTTGCAGACTTTGAAATGCAAAGAGAAGAGAAATCGTGTTCCTGAATGCAGCACGATGACGCACACAGGAAGCAACGACCTCTATGAGGAAGTATTCGGTCGTCTCTTCATCAACATCATCACTGAATTCCTCACGTTATCGGGACCGCTGGAGAAACTTCAGATTTTGGGTTGAATTTTTGGGAAACAGGAAATCTTCAACCTGCCAGCTCACAGCACTGAAGTGTTCCTGAGCCCATGCAGTGATTTCCACTACAGAATCAGGGCTTGTTTTTCTTGGGGTCAAACTCTGTAAACGGTCATCAGAGACCTTTGAAAGTTTTCAGAAAGTCTGACGGCGATGAAGCGACGAGCAGGCGAGGTGTTCTGATGACATCACGTTTCAAGAGGGGCGGAGCTTCACTGTCCAAGACCGAAGAAGGCGTCAGGTCAGGAGACACCAGGTGGGTTTTCTTGGTGTCACCGTGAATTGGTCCCCCAGAGTCAGACTGTCAACACCGAGTTCTACAATGTTGCTAACATTAGCTAATGCTGCTACTCAGCTCTGTTAATGCTATTATTAGCTCATGTTAGCTCACAGTACGGATGGTTTGACCTAAAATCTGATGTTTCTCTGCTTTCAGGTCCACGTTAAAATCCCAAATGTTCACATAGCAGCGGTCGCGTTAACGTGTGGAACATAGCAGACTATGAACTTTTCTATCCACCCTCAAGTTACACAATGTGAGTTTGAAAGTGTTCCATTAATCACATGAAAGGTTCACAAACAGCTGGTGAAGAAGATTTATTCAGTGAAAAAGCAATCGAACAATAATATTTGTTGTTGTGGCTTTAAAGAGCTGCAGCTGGTGATCACTGTATGACGCAGGCCTTGGTTTTCAGCGCCACCACCGTCCCGACTAGAGCTCCCGCGACAGCTCCAGCTGGACCGCCCACAGCTCGAAGGGGCTCCAACATGCCGCAGTAATCGGTGGAGTTTTATTTTGAAAGTCATACAGGTGTAAGTCAGAGGAACGGTGAGGAGGCTGAAAGACAGAAGTTGACGTGTGGTCCGTTTGGCTGCTGGTGTTGACGGGTCCCAGATTCAGAGAAACACTCGTTGATCCACCATCCAGGGAACCGGTGCCGACGGTGGAAAGTGATTCTCCCAGTTTTTCACCTTTTCTGTCAGCGGAAGATCTTTGTGAAGCCTGATGATCCTCCAGGAAACTTTAACTTCCTTTTACACTTGTTGTACTTACTGACCGCGGGTGAAGGCCTCGCCTGTAACCTGCACGGTATACTGTGTTCCTCCTCTAAGGTTTGTTGGGTTCGTTGGTTCTGGTCAACCTGCCGCCACGTTGCTGTGGTTGAGTTTGTGTTTGGAACTCTTGTTGTGAGTTGTTGAGGACGGCGTTGCAGATTAACTGAGGTGATAACTGCTGTTTAATCGCAGCTCTATGCTGCAGACTTCCTTTACAAATAAAGCTGAAATAAATCATGTGGAGCTGAGAGTCTCAGTAGTGGACTGAAAACATGCTAACAAATGCTGTAAATGTCTCAACGGCCTGCAGCCACTGAGACAGGACGTCCTCTTAGTTTAACTTGAAGCAGCCCTTTATCTCTGACATAAACAGGAAGAACTTTTGGCCTGTGTCCAAGTCCAGATGTTACATTAGATTCATGTTCACGTTCCTCAAATCAAAAACAGATAAAACACAGATGGAACAAACTGCGTTTTCTCTTCATGTCACAACATGAGTCAAAGTAAAACACGAAGAAATTCATTAAATAAAGACACAAAAATGTGAAAAACATGAAGAGAGAAAAAGCAGTGAAGAGTTAAACTGATCAGAGTTCAGTTTCAGAGAACGGAGGACCAGTCGGCTCTTTTTATCTTTAGCTGCTTTCAAGCTGAAATTTAATAAAGTGAATAAAGCAGTAAAGTACTTACGCATTGGAGTGTATCTGTTGGACATGTTTGCAGGCAGTTGATCTGTCTCCCTGTGTCTCCCTGTGTCTCTGTGTGTGTGTGTGTCTCTGTCTCTCTGTGTCTCTTTGTGTCGCAGTCTTAGAGGTTTACTTTCACTTTCCCAGCTCCACCCTGTGACTACACCCACACAGCCGAGTCAGATGACCAGCAGAACAACAGCTGGCTGCAGGCCTGAAGGTGTCTAAAGGAAAAGAACAGTTAAACTGGTTGGAGGTTCACCCCAAAGCACGAGGTACTGCACCCGTAGGAGGCGCTGTAAAAATGGAGTTTGTGTTTGTCTCACAGTGAGAATGATTTTATTTTTTTCATGTCGGCCTCTGAATGTTTGCATCTTTGTTTTTTCTACACTTTCTTAAAAACCTTCCTTCGACATTTCCTCAGCACCTCGTTACAAAACTGAACTTCATCTGCAGACTTTTCTGATCTTTAAATTTTGAGACGTCAATCTGTCTCATTTTTACAAAACATTTAAGGACAGTAGACGTCGGTTTCACCTGCAGCTTTTTCCACACGACAGAAACAACCAGCGACTTAGTACCAGTTCTGATGTCAGAGCGAGTGGACCAATCAGGTCCTGCTGAGTCGCAGGTTCACGTGGAGACTCGTGTGGAGCAGCGCCCCCTGCAGGAGCGGCTGCAGACCGTCTGCAAACGGATCAGGTGTTCGTCTGAGTCACCGAACCGGACCGAACCGGACCGGACCGAACCTCCTGCTGGAAGAGTTCAGAATTACACTGAAGAAATGTTCAGTTTAAGTTTAAATGAAGGAGTTTTAACTTAAAACATCCATCAGAATGTGATTACAGATGTTTTGATTAAAGTTTTGACTCTGATCTGAAATGAATTGCAGTTATCTGTGTTATGAATCCTGCTGCTCCTTTCATCACAGCGCCTCCTACTGGACACGAAGACTGTTATCTCCCTCTAAGGAACCGTGAGTACGTTATGGTACCGTCACACTGACACTGGGTTCCTGTTTGTGTTTAATAAATGTTTATGCTAACTCTAACTAACCCTAACTAACACTAACTCCAACTAACCCTAGCTCTAACTCGAACTAACCCTAACTCTAACGAACCCTAACTCTAACTAACTCCAACTAACCCTAAATATAACTAACTCGAGCTCTAACTAACTCTAACTAACACTAACTCTGACCCTAACTAACTCTAGTGGGATCTAACTAACACTAACTCTAACTCCAACTAGCTCTAACGTACTCTAACTAACTCTAACCAACTCTAACTCCAACTA
The DNA here is from genome assembly GCF_022577435.1 of Embiotoca jacksoni. Classification (NCBI taxonomy): domain Eukaryota; kingdom Metazoa; phylum Chordata; class Actinopteri; family Embiotocidae; genus Embiotoca; species Embiotoca jacksoni. The sequence goes on along the minus strand of NW_027185446.1, from coordinate 138,591 downwards.
ACCCCAACTCTAACGAGCTCCAACTAACCCTAACTACATCTAACTAACTCTAACTAACTCTAACTAACCATAAATCCAACTACCTCGAGCTCTAACTAGCTCTATCTCTAACTAACTCTAACTATCAAACTCCAACTAACTATAGATCAAACTAGCTCTAACTCTAACCCTAATTAACTGTAACGAGCTCGAACTAACCCTAACTCTAACTACCTCTAACCCTAACTCTAACTAACCCTAACCCTAACTTTGACTAACTCTAACTAACCCTAACCAACTCCAACTCTAACTAACCCAAACTAACCCTAACTCCAACTCAAACTAATTCTAACCCTAACTAACTCGAATGAGCTTTCACTAACACTAACTCTAAGCCTAACTAGCCCTAACTCGAACTAACTCGAACTAACCCTAACTCCAACCCCAACACCAACTAACTCGAACTAACCCTAACTCGAACTAACCCTAACTCGAACTAACTCTAACCCTAACTCTAACTAACCCTAACTCTAACTAACTCTAACCCTAACTCTAACTCGAAAAAGCTACGAACACTTTTCTATCCAGTCGGTGGTTTCCTCGTGGTTCTGTGGCTCCCTCTAGTGGACGGTGTGTTCATTACATTCAAGCTGCGGAGCCTTGAACCGGACAGCGTTTGACAAACGGTTCATTCTGATCCTAAATATAAGATGATTTATTGATCTGTAATCTGTTCTAAAGTCAAGAGATGTGGCGACAGGAACACTCGGCAGGTTGATGACCACATGTTTCGGTGTAGATCTGGTAGGTTCGCGGTGGCGACGCGAACAGCCAGTAAACACGCGGCGGCGTCCTGCTGCGTGACATTCAGCAGGCGGGTCGCCGGAGGAACGACTGCGAGCAAACGGCACCATCTGTCAGGGAGCTGCAGGAGGACGCTCAGCACCGCCTCCCTTCACACCTCCACCTGACACACGTCTGCTCCTCATCCTCCGGCCTGATGAAGAGCACGGCCGTCTGCGTCCAACTATCAATGATCAGGAGAGTCTCGATCAGCTGCTGCTCTCAGATGTTCTGATGTCATTCAACGAGTCATCAGACAAACGATTCATCAATAAATCCAGAAAACAGCGAAAGAATTGGTCAGATTTAGTCTCTGATAATTTCTCTAAACCTAAATTTCCATTTTACACCCAATAATTCGTTTTATAACATTTTATTTTGAAGTATAACTTCCTGTTTGAAGCTCAGATGAGTGTTTGACTTCATCGGTTTCCTGAATCTCAACTTCCAGGAAGTCTAAAAAGAATTTCAAATAGCCAGCAGGGGGCGCTCCAAGCACAGACTCAGAGAGCTGCAGCAGGAGTGTGTGTGTGTGTGTGTGTGTGTGTGTGTGTGTGTGTGTGTGTGTGTGTGTGTGTGTGTGTGTGTTTTTCCTTTAAATTGAGACTTAAATTATTATTTAGTTATTGAAAGAACTTTAGATGTTAATTAAATAAATGTTTTACTGTTAAAGATATGCATAGAGAGAATCAGGAGCATGAGGAGCAGGAGGAGGAGGAGGAGGACTGTGGTGCAGAGGGTCAGACAGCGGGACCGGAGGCGGACCGGTTCGGTTCGGTTCTGTTCTGGTAGCTGCAGCGTTGCGGTCTCCGGGGACGCGGGTGTATTTTGAGGGACGGCGTGCTGCAGGGCGCCGCCCGCCGTCCCAGCTGCCGCGGCCGTCGGCTCGCAGGCCGTTGGAGCTGCGTGGCGGGAGGGTTGAGTGGCGTCACCGCGCGACATCTGCCGGGCCCGGGGCTGGAGGGCCCGTGGGCGGGCCCCTCGCTGCCTCGCCAGCTCGCCCGCCGTCGTCTGTCAGAACTCGGCTCGCTGTAAACACGCAGCTGGAAGTGAGAGGACGGAGGGGGGCGAGGGGGTGGTGGTGTGTATGTGTTTGTGTTTGTGTGTGTGTGTGTGTGTGGGGGGGGGGGTTGAAGGTAGTTGGAGCAGGCGGGAGGTGAAACCATGTCGCGGTTCATCTGGTGCATTTGTTTCCTGGAAATGACAGACAGATTGTTTACAGTTCAGCTGACACACTTTTATAAACATATGTAAATATATTGATGCAGATTTACATATGAAAAGTGAGAAATAAAAGCTGGAGCTCATGTTTTTCATCTCAAATGTCTAAAGTGGTTAAAAACACCTTTTATTGGACTGAAAACAGACTTCAGGACGATGCTGAATATCATTATTAATATTATTATTATACACTTCATTTCAAACTGGACAAAGTTAAAAAACGAAAGTTCTCTAAACGCGAGTGAAACACTGCTTTTATTTTCCTGCTGCCTCCGAGCTCACAATAAAGAATCTCAGAATATTTATGAAATATCTTGATAATAGGAAAACAATCCACGTAGCTGGATTTTCCTCGTAAATGTTTTCGTCCAGATTTCTTTGGTTCAGGTTTCCTGGTCGGGTTTTTCTCGTAGACGTTTTCTTCTGCGACTCTTGGCAGGTTTTCCATCGCAACGTTTTGGTCGGGATTTTCTCTGTGAAGCTTCGGTCGTTTTTTACTCGTTGACACGTCAATCCAGTTTTCCATGAGGGACTTTTTAGTCTTGTTTCTTCGTCGGCGCTTTCGTCGGGTTTCCTCTGTGATACAGAACGAATCCGTAAAATGTTGAGTGACTGCAGACTCCAAAACGTCCGACGCTTCAGTTTAAATGGCGGTGACCATCAGACGTTCAGTCGTTGTCTGATTCGAGTGTTTTTTTAACGTTGGAGCTGATTGTGTGTTAAAAACCTTCACGTTGTTTAAAACCCTGAAAACGTCTTCATTTCCTCTGCTGTAGATTTCATCCCACAAACAGAGCGGAGGTTTGTGAACGCAGCTCCTGCGAGGATCCGTCGGCCTTCACGGCTCAGGTTTATTTATACTGATCGATACCTTCTGTTTCCTCCGATCACCGTCAGCTCATGGATTATTTATCGATGCCTGTTTCCTGTTGATCAATATTTCGACTCTGCTGAGGTTTCAGAACTCGACAAAATCAGCACTGTTTATTTATTTTGAGGAAAAACTCTGAAACTTCAACCTGCAATGAATTTATCCAACAAAATTCATTTTGAAACATTAAAATAAAAGTTAATCATGGTTTTAATTTGAAAGTCTTGAACAGGATGAAAAAGTTAAACATTTCAGGTCTTTATATTTCTTTTATTAAGTGTTGATGAGAGTTCTTTGACGGTTTGAAATTATATTTACTGTTTAGCTGTGTTTAATACCGCATCAATAAACGACCACGTTTATTCCAGCAGATGCTTTAAAGCTGCTTCACACTCAGTTAAATGAAAAAATACACAATAACAGTGTAGATTCATCAATAAAACAAGATATACGAATATTTTTTCATCAACACATTTAGAAAATCCTCTAAAACCTGATAATAATAATTACAAATCTTTAAGTCTCTTGAACATTTTTACTCGACAGCAAACTTTTAGTTTTTAAGTTTGAAATCTAAAGTGAAGAAACTCGACTGCCGTCAGATGAATGTAGTCGAGTAGAAATATATGAAAAGCATTAAATTCATAACTGTAATATCACTTAAATGTAGTCAAACAAAGAAACATACAACAGACAAACATGAAGACACTTGAGAATAAAAACGGACTAAAAACTAAATTAAGTATTGAAATATTTGCTGTTTAATTATTATTATTTTGTAACTCTTTATTTAAACATTTTCATTTTTATTTTATACAAAACAGAATTCCCTAACAAAGGACCTCATAGACCAAAATAAATAAACACATTGCTGTAAAACATGGTGCAACTTTTTAAAAATTTTGGGATTCAAAGATAAGAAATGTTTTTGTTATTAAACAGAAAGAATTAAGAGAAAAAAATCCAGTCGAGAAAAGTCCCCAAAACACGAGTTTACTTCAGGAGAAAAACTTTACTGTAAAACATGTGAGAAATTAATAAAATACAAGTAAAAATATCACCTGAACTGCAGCTTCACTTTTTACTTTACCTGTTTCAGACGTGCGTTGTCTCAGATCTGATCATAGAACAGCCGTCTGATGAACACCAACACGCTGCACGATACAAACCAGACTGAAAAGTACAAATGAAACTAATGTCGGCTGACCATGTGAACATTTTTCACCCAAAAGATAGTTCAGGAATGAAAAGAAATTTTAATTTAAATTTAATGTAAAAAAATCTTGGTTTTATTGGGTCAAAATAATCTGAGGAGACAGACGATGTTTTCAGCTGCTCTGTCTTAAATTTACAGGCCGCACATGAACAGGAAAAGACGTTCCAATAAAGATGTAATATTTGGTGTGAAAGAAACATTTTCCCTCCAAAGTTTTGTAAATAAAAAGGCTGCAGATTAAAAAGTTCATGTTAATGATTAGAGTTTTTCTTCTGAGACTTTGGAGACTTTTAATCTGATCTCATGGTTTAAATGTTAAAATATTCCTCGAACTTATTAAAAAAGTTGACAACCGACACATGAACATTAAAATAAAAATTTTAGTCACCAACAAAGAGCTTCCTGGTGTCTGAATCACAGGAGACATGTTGAAAGAGGAGAAACCAAACTGCTGCGACTGACCTGTTCTGTTATTTTAACCTGCCGGGAGTCGAATGTGATTTAAAGCATCTAAATCTCTTATTCTGACAGCAGATGTGTTCTTTCTTTCTATATTTCAGTCACAGACAGTCCTGGAAAGATTCGTCACGTTTAGACTGTTTTTGTCCCTTTGAGCGCCGTGATGGATCTTTAAGTTCAACACAGGAAGAAGAACTCAGTGCAGGTGAGATATTTGAGATGTGCAGCAGGATTATCTTCACAGGAAGTCACCACGTTGCTGTTTATCAGGGAGGTGGGAGGAAAAAACAACTTTTCTTCTTTGACTTTTACAGCAAAAACTCACTTAAAACATGTCATCCTACTATTTGAGGAAGATGCTGCAAAATCAAACATTTCTGATAGCAAAAAGAAACAAATATCAAAAATGGAGCTTTATTATCTTCATAAAGGTGAAAGTCTGATTTCTATTTGAGCTTTTTCACGTGGAGCTGAACGTTGATCGTCACAGTGGTTTCACGTTTCACGTTCTCCACGTTTGTCGGCCCTTTTGTGTAAATTAACAAAACCTATAAAAGCATCTGGACTTCAGCTCGACTCGACAAAAATATCCCGATCGGCCTCTTAACGGATCGTTTTCTCATTTTCTGCTTTAAATGATGGATAGAAACTGACATTAATTCACATTTTCTTTGGAACATTTTCTGTAAACTCAGTGAAATATCTTTTCTTTGCACGTGAACTCCAAAACATAAAAGAACCCGTTGATGGTTTTCACGTTTCGGTCTGAACGACCGCAGGCTGTTTTTTAATGAGTTGGTTCGTACGTCTGTTCAGGCTGATCAGAGTTTGACTCCTGGATCAATAAGAAGGTTTTTCTCTTCATGCTTCTTTCTGCGCTGCAGAGCGTCCTGCACTTTTTCAGGAAGCTGAATTAAAACATTATCAAACATTAATCCTGCAGTTTAACACTTTAGAAAGTTAGTTGATCGATTCAAAGAAAAAAACAAAATATGAACTGATTTTTTTTCCATCAACATAAAAGTTAAATTAAATCTGAAGAAATCAAAGATGTTTAGTGTCACAGATTTAAAGATTTAAAACGTTTCTTTTGTCGTTATTACAGAGAGTTATGTTATATTAAATGTATGTTCACAAATATTCTGCTGATGACAGATATTTATAATATTTATTGAAATCGTTTGTTGCTAAAGTTCAGAAAAAAACCAACCATCAGCTGGATCTATTTGTTTATAATGATGATAATGATATAATGATTAATGACGTAAGAAATGTAAACATTTTTGTTGCTGCTCGGATTTTTTTTCCCTTCATGACACAATAATAATATGAATCAAAGTTTACATTCACTTGTTTTCTATAAAACCGTCTGTTTGGATCTCAGAGCTCAAACCAACACGCTGAAAGTTCAACTTTGAAATCTGGAGGTTTTTTTTACATTTGTGTTTCACAGCTGTTTGTCTTTTTAATAATAATAATTCAAAGCCATCTTCAGGAACGAGTCAAGCAACACGGCGATCCGTTAACAAAACAACCAGACGCTGTTTAAACGCTGTTTAAATGCTGCCGGGGTTCCTCAGGGTGTTCTGGAAAATAAAAACTCTTTAAAACTCCAGCACCAATTTGAAATATAAAAAAAGAGTGATGACGGAAACATTCATGCTGCAAAATGAAAAAAGTCTGTTAAAGTTGTTCTGTATATTTTTCATATTTACGTGTATAATTTAATTTGATGATTTAATTTAATTCAGACCTCGTTTTGCTGAAATTCGCAGCAGGTTACGAAGTTATTTCCAGTATTAGTTTTTTGGCTTTAACTCATTTTAAATCCAGTCGTTCAGTTTTTTCTGTTTTAGTCTCCATCAGCTGCAATAAATGAAACTATGAAACCACGTTATTACAAAAGTGTTGATCAGTTTGTTGGAGAACGTGAGTTCTGCAGTGATGATGATGTCATCGCCGTGTTTTGTTGTTTACCTGAGTGATCAGCTGACGGTGAAACTCGTCGTCACGTCGCCGCCGTCTGAAAAACGCCAGCCGTTTGTTCTGAATTCATAAAACTAGTTTTTAATGATACTTCGTGTTGTGTGCAGAAACGCACTACAAAGATTACATCTTATCAACATAGAAAAACAGTCTGAACCCTTGTGTCTCTGAGCAGTACCCCCCCCACCCCCCCATCAGACCCCTGGTCCGTGGGGATATTGGGGTCCTGGTCCGTGGGGATATTGGGGTCCTGGTCCGTGGGGATATTGGGGTCCTGGTCCGTGGGGATATTGGGGCCCCCTTCCTGTGAATAAAGGAGGTGAGCGTGCAGCGCTACACGTTCGTCATGCCTCTCTTGAGTTCGTGCAGCTCCAGCTGACTGTGGCTGCGCAGCCGGCAGTCGCGTGCCAGGGCCTCAGCCCGCTGCAGCATGCTGTGCTGTAATCCGGTCAGATGGGCCCCCGGGCTGCCGTGCAGCGGCCCCAGGGGGGCGTAGCCGGAGTATCCGGGGAGGAAAGGGGAGGAGTAGTAGAGGTGGCAGGGCAGGGCGGGGCCGTGGGGGAACGGGGTCCGGGGCGTGGAGGCGGCGGCCGGCTGTGGCCCCGCCCCCCCGCTCTGCGAGTCACTACATCCTTTACTTCGCTCCGCCGACGTGGCGATCTCCGCCAGGGACCACAGTTTGGGTTTGGGGGCGGCGGTCGGACCGGGTTCGTGCTCCTTCGGCGGCGGGCTGGAAGACGACGAGCGCTCCTGCTCCGGAGGGGGGGGCCCCCGACGTAGAGGTGGGGCCCTGGATGCGGGGCAACCTACGGTCCCCGGAGTCTTTAAAGTCCAGATCGGTGAAGCCTCGGTCCGTGTCGCTGCCGCTGTCGTCCCTGAACATCAAACCGCAGGAGTCCGAGGCCCGACGAGGAGCTGCAGGACGGAGGAGACGGAGGAGACGGAGGAGACGGAGGAGACGGAGGAGACACACATCAATACTGATCAATATGTCTCATCGCTTCATCACGTTCACAGCAAACGGTCACGTAGAGAAAATCAATCAGCTGATCTGATCGTCCTTCAATCTTTAACTTCAGAGAAAATCAGGAAACTGAAGACGTGTTTCTGATGTAATGATTGATGGGCTGTAACACGTGAACAGAACACGTATGTTCAACTGTAACACGTGAACAGAACATGTATGTTCAGCTGTAACACGTGAACAGAACACGTATGTTCAGCTGTAACACGTGACTGCAGCTCCGATAATAAAACAATAATATTTATATTCTGATAACTTCCTCCATAAATGATAACAAATATGACGAAGAGAAGCAGCTGATGTTCTGCTGACAGACTTCACATTTAAGATTTTAATAAATCGATGAAAACCAGAGAACGAACAGAACCATGAAAAACAAGCTGAAGGATCCGTCGATTGATTATTGATCGATTGATTATTGATCGATTGATTATTGATCGATTGATTATTGATCGATTGATTATTGATCGATTGATTATTGATCGATTAACTGTCGGCAGATGTGAACTTTTATTTTGTGTTTTTCGTTGTTTCTTTTTGTACTTTTTAATCTTTTGAACAAACATTTACAGAAATTACGTCCTCGGAGTTCTAGTGACACACACTGTTACACACACACACACACACACACACACACACACACACACACACACACACTGTTACACACACACTGTTACACACACACTGTTACACACACACAGTTACACACACACACACACACACACACACACACACACACACACACACACTGTTACACACACACACACACACACACACTGTTACACACACACACACTGTTACACACACACACACACAGTTACACACACACTGTTACACACACACTGTTACACACACACTGTTACACACACACACACACACACACACACACACACACACACACACACACACACACACACTGTTACACACACACTGTTACACACACACTGTTACACACACACAGTTACACACACACACACACACACACACACACACACACACACACACACTGTTACACACACACAGTTACACACACACACACACACACACACACTGTTACACACACACACACTGTTACACACACACACACACAGTTACACACACACTGTTACACACACACACACACACACACACAGTTACACACACACTGTTACACACACACACACACACTGTTACACACACACACACACACACACACACACACACACACACACACACACACACACACTGTTACACAAACAGTTACACACACACTGTTACACACACACACACACACACACACACACAGTTACACACACACTGTTACACACACACACACACACACACACTGTTACACACACACACACACACACACACACACACACACACACACACACACACACACTGTTACACACACAGACTGACCTCTGTCGCTCTTGCCCCCCCCCTCCTCGCCGCCGGTCTTCGTGGTGTCCTCGTCCTCCTCGTGGCGCTCCAGCTCGATGGCGTCCTCGTCCTCCTCGTCCTCGCTGCGGTTCCGGGGGGTCCAGGTCATCTTGTTCTCCTTCTTCAGGCGGCGCCGAGCGTTGGCGAACCAGGTGGAGACCTGCGTCAGCGTCATCTTGGTGATGATGGCCAGCATGATCTTCTCCCCCTTCGTCGGGTACGGGTTCTTCCGGTGCTCGCCGAGCCAGGCCTTCAGCGTTGCCGTGGCGTCCCGCGTGGCGTTCTTCCTGTAGGCGGGGTCTCCGTACGCGTACGGCCCCAGGGCCCCGAACGGGTGGTAGTCCAGGGACCCGGAGGATGGGTCGTACCCGGGACTCTGGAACAGGAAGTGATGTCATCAGTACCTCAAACTGATCTTTGACATGTTTATTTTCTGCTTCAGTCATTTAAAGTTTTTCTGTGACTAATTTATTTATAATTAAAAGCTATTTTATCTCTAATTTAAATCTTTTTGATCTATTCTTTATCTCTATTGTAGCTCTAATTTAGTTCTACTTTATCTCTAATTTATATCATTTAAATCTACTTAAACTCTTTTATATCTATTTTGTCTAATTTATGTCCACTTTATCTGTTATTTATCTTTTTAACTATTTTATCTCTGATTTATTTTTCTACTTTATCTCTATTTTATCTTTAATTTAAATGTATTTTATCTCTGCTTATTTGTTCACTGTATGTTTGCTGTGTGTGTGTGTGTGTGTGCGTGTGTGTGTGTGTGTGTGTGTGTGTGTGTGTGTTGTCTGCAGATTTGTGTGAAGCTGTTTTCTTGGCAGCTCTCTGAGCAGCAGATTTCTAATCTTAAAGTGAGTGACGTCGTTAAATGAAACCAAACAAACAGAATTTAATTTGTTATCTGGGAAGCTGTTGAACACTTCCTCCTTTAAATCTTTCAATTTAAAATTAAAACGTCTCATTCACACAATTGAACAATTAAAACCTGACGGGGAATTCAGGATGTTTGTCGAAATTATGGATAAATTATCAATTTTAAACTTTGCATTTATATTTTCCGAAAACAAAATTACCCAAAAATCCGTTGTTGATCAGAAGAAATAAAAACTGCAGCTGATGATTTAAGAAACAAAAAGGAAAAAAAAACAATATCAATTTGAAAAGTGATATTTCTTCTCGATAAATGAATTTTTTTCGGCTTTTAAAATGATTTCGCCAACATTTAAAACCGTAAATGATCATTTCTTCCTCCGGAGATCCAGAGGAGAGATGAAGGTGGAGAAGATGTTTGTCTTTGGTAAAATATCATTTAAATCATCACATTAAAAATGTACTTTTTAAAATTTTAGATTGAACTTTAAAATCATTTCCTGAGGCTTAAATAACTTCCTGTTGAACTCTTTAATTTCACGTCACATTTCGGCTTCTGTCTCTTTTTAGTTTTTAAAACTTTTCTAAAAGTGACTTCTCGGTTTGAACCAGAAGACCAGACCCGGTCCCGGAGCAGGTCCCAGACCCGGTTCCGGTCCGCCGGCTGCGCTCGGACACTCACCACGAAGGAGCTGAGGGCGGCGGCGGCCCGGGGCTCCCCGCCGTACGGGAGGGGAGAGCTGAAGCCGGGAGACGTCGCCGATCCCGAGTACGGAGCGAAGGCAGAGCCCGACGAGGAGCGGCCGAGCTCCTCCGTCCGAGGTCCCAGGAGGACCGCGGAGCCGAAGGACGGGCAGGAGTGCAGGGCCAGAGACACGGACGGCTGGAAGAGGAAACCCTGAGGATAAGCCATGACGGGCGGCGCGCGCGGAGCCGGACTTTTTACGCACGGGCGAACTCACATCGGAGAGAAGGTGCGCGTGAGCCCGGGACGGCGGAGGGAAGAGGAGAAGAGGAAGAGGAGTTTGAAAGGAGCATCCAGGAGCATCGCCGGTTCACTGCGACTGTTTCTACTGTTTCTACTGAGAGTTTCTACTCAGGCTGCTGCGGAACTGATCGGCGCTGAGCGCGCGAACAGACTGAAGAGAGAGAGCGAGGAGGAGAGAGGGGGGGGGGGGGGGGGGGCTCCACCTCCCAGCATCCTCCATCAGCTCTCACACTTCACTTTCCCTCTGTCTGTCCTGCAGCTGCAACAAAATCTCCTCTTAAAACACAAAGTTCAAACAGTTTTAGGGGTCCAACCTGAGGGTCGGGGGCCTCGAGGCAGACCCCACCAGTGTCATCATCTACTAACCAGCACCCTGCAGCTCACAACGTTGTTGATTTAAGCTGATTCAAATTCAGCTTCTTGAACATCCACATTTTCTGTTTTTCGTATACAATTTTGAGTTTTTGATTTTTAATCCGACAACAAACTCGATCAAAGGAAACATCAGCTGTCAGGTGTATCGATGACGTCGTTCGCCTCTGATGGAGTCACGTGACCTCACAGGAAGTTTGATGAGCTTTAATGATAACAACGTGACTTTTACGTGTGTGAGTTTCACGCTTACTAAACGTGTAACTTTCATGCCCAGACAGCCCATAGCGTAGCAGTCTCACGTTGTGCTGTAGCAGGCGGGCGTGTCTATTTCACGCTTTGCCGTAATACCGCATTTAAAAATGACACTAAAAATGAAATAAATAGAAGTTTTTATGTTTGTAACTCGGTGTTGTGTTCAGGTATGAAGAGTACAAACAAGAAAATGTATTAAACTAGCTGTAATAGTCAATGTTAATATTTCAGATGCGTTCAAATAAAAGCATGTTTTTCCTGCTGTGATTCATCTGCAGCTCATAATGAACTATTTTCCAGTAAAACTGCCTCTAAAGATTCACGTCGGATCAACCTGCTGATTTATTGTTTCTAAAAGGACAGAAAACGATGAGTGCTGTCGCCTCAGATGACATCATCAGAGTCCAGACACTTAAAGTACTCGAGTACAGCAGGAGTAACTCCTGTGAGTACTCGAGTACAGCAGGAGTAGCTGGATACTCGGCGGCTGTGAGAGCGCTGAGTTGTAGTTTGAAGGTGTGAGTGTTTAAGCTCTAATCTGATTTGTGGATTCTATAATTAGCAGAGCTCCGCCTGCAGCGGGCGTCCTGTCAGAGGGGGCGGAGACTAAGTCCGTCACTCACAGCTGAGAGCAGCCACCTGTCCGGCAGGTGTGTCGGCGGCGAGGCGAACACATGTGGGCCTTCCTCCGGCTGACGTCCAGGACGAGGCCGAGCTGCAGGGATTTCCAGGTGAGAGCGGAGGTGGAGCTCACCGGCTCCACCGATTAATTCATGTTGATCCTAATTACCGAAGTGTTCAGCAGCTATTTCAGGAGCAGAGCCGTCGGTAACGGAGAGGTTCGGGATTCTGGCTAGTTTTATCTTCGTCTTATTCTGTTTGAGGAAACAGGAGGCGAAAACCTTTCTGTGAGTTATTCTGAAGACTATCACTTTAACCTCATGATTCTGTGCTTTTATTTTGTAAACTAAAGTGGCAGAACTGTGTTTGAGGACCTTCCTGTCTGCAGTGCATCATGGGAGGTCAGACAAACATCACCGTGATTTGGAAGGAAACCTCAAATCAGACAGATTCTCAGGCAGCTTCTGAACTGGCTGGTTCTCTGCTTTCTGCAAGGATTTCTGGAGCTTTATTCTGAAAGGATTTCTGGAGCTTTATTCTGAAAGGATTTCTGGAGCTTTGTTCTGAAAGGATTTCTGGAGCTTTATTCTGAAAGAACAGCAGAGGGCACCATATAAACAGGTAGATTTGGCACAAATGTTCAGTTGACCTCAACTGCAGAATGCTCAGATTTGGATGCTCAAAGGTCAAAGGTCACTGTGACTTCATGTCGTCATTCTTGTGAACTCGATATCTCAGGAACACCTCGAGGAGATTTCTTCACATTTGGTGCAAATATTCACTTGGACTTGAGGACGATGTTGTGTTGAACTCCAGTGACTCACGTGTTGCACCTGTCCCTCCTTCCCTCCTCTCCATCACGTCCTCTCTGACTCCTCGCAGTTCAAGAACCTCCTGGTTTCTTATTCATGTGAGAAGATTAAACTTCTCAGGTGTTTGTGATCAAATTACTTCTTGTTTGAGATCGAATCGTACTGATTGTTCGGTAGTTAAATCTTTTTTCTGTCTGTTGTACTTTAAGATGTTTAACTTAGTAAAGAAGCAGTAAATAACTTTGATGGAGCAGGAACATGAGCGTGATGTGGAGTCGTCGGGGGTCAGAGGTCACCATGTGAGCAGGACGCCTGCAGATTATTATTAGTTAAAGCTTCAGAGAAAAAGAGTTCTGAGCTTTTATTTTGTTAACCTGCAGGAAGGTGTTGCTCCTGAATCTCCTCCTCCGAGCCTCCTGGATGTGCGTCTCCGACCTGCGATGCTAAACGAATGTTGATGAGGCCTAATGGAGCCTGAGGAACGTCTGAGCGCCGGTGAAACGGAGCGAGCTGCTCCGCTGCAGATGGACCCGGCAGATTAGCGCTGGCATTTTCACGCTTTTTTAAGCCTCTTTCATTAAAGCGAGGTGAGCGCACCTCCTCTGCACCTCCTCTACTCCTCCGACGATCCTCCGGAGGCTCGAATGCAACGCAGCGACGGCCTCCCGCAGCAGGAAGCAGCAGCTCGGGAAAGCTGCGACGGCTCTTTCATCGTCGGCGCGGCGACCCCGAGGGCCCGCCCACCGAGTGACACCGCGCCGCTTCTATCGCTTCACAAAGTTCTGTAACAATCTGCGTGTACAAAGTTGAGTATTGAGGGAAACGTGCGGCGCGGCTCGCTCCGTATTCTCCACGGCACCGACTCTTTGTGAAGATCCTCACATGAAAGGAGCGCTCGTTTGTTTTCCCCCAGCAGCTCATAAATTAGCTTCACCCGCGGGGCGGATGTCCAGAGGTTACTTAAAGACAGTGTGTTTAATTAATTGGAAAACACTCTTTTTAATAGTTACTATTCAAGTATGAAATGCGATCCGTGTTATCTGTGCTCAGACTTAATTACCACCCCCCGGGACTCCGGTAAGTGCTGCAAGAAGAGCGACTTCACAGAGCGGGAAACAGATGAGTCGCTCCGCAACATCTGGACTTCCTGTTTGTTGTTTACTGCATCACGGATCAATGAATGTGATCCACCAGCGTCTGATCACCACGACGATGTCATCAAACACAGGAAGTGAATTTAAAAACGCAACACTCCAGATCAACAGGAAGTTTCAGTTTCATTTAAAACGTTCCAACGTGCTGATTTCTGATTTTCTTTGTTTCACGTTAAACGAATATTTTTGGTTTCAAACTGACGAGAAGATGAAGAGCTGCAGGAATTTCTAACGAGCATCATTTACTGACATTATATTACCAAAAGAAACAAGTGATTGACAGCTGTCAGGTACTTCAGAACGGTTTGGAGCAGGAAGTGACCATATTTGGACGAGCTGGGGGGAGGAGCCAGCGGTGGATCTGATCGATCTGATTGGAAACCCGACGATACTACGTCCCGCCCACCGATAGCTGTAACCTGACTGCACCACAGGCCTGTCAATCAAACAGACACGCCCCCAAAAACAGGTCTTCTTGAATCTTCTTTTCTAATGAATGAGGGATTATTTTCAGATGGACCTCCAGAAAACTAATAAGAAGGAGTGACTTTAGCTAACAACACCGAGATAACTGATGGACACATTTTATTCACTTTGGATTTGATGAGAGAAGTTGAATGGGAGTCTATGGAGCCGGAGGCTTTTTGGAGCCGACCTCTAGTGGCACTCGCTGGTATTGCAGCTGAAGACACTTCAGGATCAGAACCATTTTACAGACCTGAAGCTACGAACTCTTTTAGAAACAGTCTGTGGGATCAACAGACCGCCATGTTAAAACTTTACAGCATAAATAAACAGTCTGGCTCCGCCCACCTGTAGCTCACAGCTTCAGTTTTCTTTACTCTGATTATAATCTGGTAAAGCTGCTTGCGTGCGTTTGTTCTGCCCCTCCTTCACTGTGATTGGACGTCTGGGTTAAAAAGTTAATCAGTTTTACCCAAAGTTGAACATTTCTTAACTCTTGAGCAATCCTGTGATCTAATCGCTGTTTCTTTGTTTGTTGAACGTCTCCTTTCAGAACTGTCAGTACAATGGAGGAGATTTCCCAGCATCCCCCTCTGCATGGTGGTCCTCAGCCCGCCCCAGCTGGTGACCTGACACAAGACCGGAGTCCGGAGAGTCTCCATCAGGACCAGCGAAGTCTCAAAGACCAGGGTCATGTTGGAGAGTGTCGTCCAGATCCACCTGAGGACCAGCAGGAGGTCCAGGGACCAGAACCGGCTCAGACAGAAGCTCATCGTGGCCCAGGAGGACGTCCAGAGGCGCGTCTAGACCAGGACCTGATGCAGGATGAGCAGATCCAGAAAGCTGGTGAGAAGTGATGAATGTTAGGAGCGTGTAATACACCCACCTGTCCACTAGGGGGAACCGTTTTTTTTTTTGACGCGCTGAACATCATCGACACGTGAGAAGAAGTCACGTGACAAACATCCGTCGACGAAGGTAATGAGACGGATTACAGAAGGCCGTGTGACAAAGTTTTGTTTGGGAGTTTTTTTTTGTTTTTTTTAACAAAAACATCCAAAAGCTCGCCACTCCAACACGTTTTGACGCCGCGATGACACGCTTCCCTCTAGTGGACAGACGGGTGTATTACCATCATCAGTTATGGTCACTTCTGGCTCAAAAAAATTTAGTTGTTTGAATAATTTTTAAAACTCGTGCCTGTCAATCAAAAATATATTTAAGTATTTGAACTTGTCATTGATATTTTTATATGTATTTGTTAAAAGTTACATGATAGAAAAAAGGGGAAACCTTAAATAAAAAAAATTTTAAATCTCTAACTAAGAATAAATCATGTCAGTTAAAAAGTATCTGTAACTGTCAGTTTATGTGTGTTTTAATATTCTGATTTAATTAAAACAATATTTAAAAAAAGAATAAATCGTGTGTCAGGTTTAAATGAATGTTTTTTTTACCTGCAGTAAACAAACACGTAAATAACAGATGAATAAATAAACAAACACCCCCTGGTCTGTTGACCTGCAGCCTCGCAGCATCAGGACCGGGCGGAGCATCGCTCGGACTCGAACCCGACGACAGCCAATCAGGACGCAGCGAGGGAATCCGGCGGCAGCCTCCCGGCGCTGGTCGTCACGGCGGCGGAGGAGGTGAGTCCAGAGGCCTGATGGGATACGACCGGCCGGCTCATGTTTATTCATGTGTCGGGCTGCTCAGCGGGGGCGGAGCCAAACGTCCCGCCGCTCGCCGCCGCCTTTGTCTCCCGCTCTCTCAGGTAGCTTCTCCTCCACGTTGGCTGCCTTTGTTCTTCCTTTAAACGCCGCCTGTGATCAAGTTGAAAGCTCGGCCCTCCTGACAGCCTTTCTTCATCAGCCGAAGCCTCCTCTTCATGTGACTGCTCTCGCAGGCTTCCAGCTGTAATTATTCATTCACGTCTCGGCTCGTCACGTCGTGGATTTAAGGCGCGCGGGATGTTTTCAATAATGAATTTGTTCATTGTGAACTATTTAAAATATTCGTATTTCCACGTCGAGTCCTGATCCCGCCGCCTTTCATCACAAACCTCCTGCCTTTTACTTCCTGACAGTTTCCTTATTTGCTTTTCACCGAAGACGCGAACGACTCAGAAACTGAAACTTCTGCTCGTCTTTTTACCGCTGACAGTAATCAATGAGGTCTTAATCAATACGAAAAGACACGAGTCTCCAAACAAAGAACTTTTCAGGAAATTAGACAAAAAGCTTGTTTTTAGTTTTGTGACACAGATTTAAATTTTTCTCTATTTTTAGTGTTTTTAGCTGAAAAAGTTTTTAGTTCAATAGCAGAAATATTCAGTTTTAATTAATTAAACTGCAGTTATTTGATATTTAATTGAACGTTTTAGTTTCAAGGACGAGAACCAAACATCTTCTATCTCCAGCTTCTCCACAAGGAGGATTTATTTCTTCTAAACTCAAGCTAACAAGCAGCTAATTTTGCTTATTAACAGCTCAACTCAAGTTATAGCTAATAACGCTAACGACTCGTTAGGTGGAGAGGTGGTGGTGGAGCAATGGGAGGTGGAGGGGTGGTGGTGGAGGGGTGGTGGAGCGATGGGAGGTGGAGGTGGAGGGGTGGTGGTGGAGGGGTGGTGGTGGAGCGATGGGAGGTGGAGGTGGAGGGGTGGAGGTGGAGGGGTGGTGGTGGAGGTGGAGGGGTGGAGGGGTGGTGGTGGAGCAATGGGAGGTGGAGGGGTGGTGGTGGAGCGATGTGAGGTGGAGGTAGAGGGGTGGTGGTGGAGCAATGGGAGGTGGAGGGGTGGTGGTGGAGGGGTGGTGGTGGAGGTGGAGGGGTGGAGGAGTGGTGGTGGAGCGATGGGAGGTGGAGGTGGAGGGGTGGAGCGATGGGAGGTGGTGGTGGATGGGTGGTGGTGGAGGGATGGGAGGTGGAGGTGGAGCGATGGGAGGTGGAGGTGGAGGGGTGGAGGCGGAGGTGGAGGGGCGGTGGTGGAGCGATGGGAGGTGGAGGTGGAGGTGGAGGGGCGGTGGTGGAGGGATGGGAGGTGGAGGTGGAGGTGGAGGGGTGGAGGTGGAGCCTCCGAGGAGGGACCATGACAGATTTCCATCCCCGTCCTCCTGTGAACACGCTCACTCATCCAAACCGCCTCCAAATACGTTTCCTCTGCAGCTCGGCGGAGGAGCACTTAAACCAAATTGACTTTCCTGATCTGAATTGTGAAGATACTGATATCGGGCATCAAGTTCTTTATTTATTTACCTCAGAAGAATTCCAATCAGTAATTCCCTCAGACGGCGATACGGGAACTAATGTGAATGCAAATAGGATTAGACTCCTGCATTCGTGTCTGATCAACAATTTACAGGCCTGAGTGTTCACCGGGGGATTCGCTCAGCGCTGCATGGGGGGGGAGGGGGGGGGTCCATTCAGCACCTCCTCGGGTTAACCTCCATCTTCTGCTGCTGCAAACATCGTCAACAGAGACCCGTGAAATGCTTCAGTAAGTCTGAGATGAAGCGACGAGCTGCCGTGAATTATTCCCCGAGTCAGACTGTCAACACCGAGTTCTACCGGGGCGTTAGCATTGTTAGCTGGGCGTTAGCATTGTTAGCTGATTGTAAGCTGGTTGTTAGCTGTTTGTTAGCATTATTAACTGTTTGGTTATCTTGGGTTTAGTTGTCTTGTAGCCAAGTTAGCTGTTTGTCAGCTGTTTGTTAGCTGTGTTAGCTGTTTGTTAGCTGTGTTAGCTGTGTTAGCTGTTTGTTAGCTGTGTTAGCTGTGTTAGCTGTTTGTTAGCTGTGTTAGCTGTGTTAGCTGTTTGTTAGCTGTGTTAGCAGGACACATCAGAAGAGTTCAGTGATGGAGACGTCGGTGTGGAAAACGCTGCCGATGTCCCGCTCTGTCATTCTTCTTCGTTGGTGAAACACGCTGTACGTGGCGTTGCTGTGACGCGTTGCCGTGACACCGTGACAGTCAGCAGCTCCGCGTCATGCCCCGCTGAGGTGTTTCCCGTTTCTGAAGACGCCTCCGGGTTCCCGGCGAAGCCGACGAAACGTGAAGCGGCTCTGCGGCATTTCCACGGAGAATCGACCGCGGGTTTCTGCGACACCTCGGCGATACTCGCTGC
Organism: Embiotoca jacksoni; assembly: GCF_022577435.1. NCBI lineage: Eukaryota > Metazoa > Chordata > Actinopteri > Embiotocidae > Embiotoca > Embiotoca jacksoni. The sequence goes on along the minus strand of NW_027185446.1, from coordinate 119,895 downwards.
CGAAAAACACGTAAATCGGTGTGAAAGCCGCGGCTTCCGTGAGATTATTAAACGTGGACGAAAAGACAAACAGGAACCGTGTTTGGAGAGAAAAGTCTGTTGTTGTTATTTACAAGAACGGAACGGAGAACAATTAACTGGAATCAAAACAACCGGTTTCATCAGGATCTCCTAGTGTGTGTGAGTGTGTGTGTCTGTGTGTGTGTGTGAGAGTGTGTGTGTGTCTGTGTGTGTCTGTGTGTGTGTGTGTGAGAGTGTGTGTGTGTCTGTGTGTGTGTGTGTAGCAGGACAGTAGTGACTGGATAATGAGTTCTCCTGGGACGGCAGTTAAAGGAGATCTCGGCTCTCTGAGATGTTAAACTGCGGCTGCTGATGTCTGTTGTCAACAGGGGCCTAATTGTACTCAACAGGCTCAGCAGCCGGCGGTGGTGGTGGTGCAACGTGGTGGTGCAACGTGGTGGTGCAATGTAGTGGTTGGTGGTGGTGGGTTTTAGCGTTGTTAGCTGATTATTAGCATTGTTAGCTGGTTGTTAGCGTGTTGTTAGCATTATTAGCATTGTTAGCTGGTTGTTAGCTGATTATTAGCATTGTTAGCATTGTTAGCTGGTTTTTAGCTGATTATTAGCATTGTTAGCTGGTTGTTAGCATTATTAGCATTGTTAGCTGGTTGTTAGCTGATTATTAGCATTGTTAGCTGTTGTTAGCATTATTAGCATTGTTAGCTGGTTGTTAGCTGATTATTAGCATTGTTAGCTGTTGTTAGCATTATTAGCATTGTTAGCTGGTTGTTAGCTGGTTTTTAGCTGATTGTTAGCATTGTTAGCATTGTTAGCTGGTTTTTAGCTGATTATTAGCATTGTTAGCTGTTGTTAGCATTATTAGCATTGTTAGCTGGTTGTTAGCTGGTTTTTAGCTGATTATTAGCATTGTTAGCTGGTTGTTAGCTGGTTGTTAGCATTGTTAGCTGGTTGTTAGCTGGTTGTTAGCATTGTTAGCTGGTTGTTAGCTGGTTGTTAATGGCTCATTAACTTGAGTTTTAGCGTTGTTAGCTGATTATTAGCTTTATTAGCCGGTTAACGTCTGAGGGAACATCGCTGTACGTCCATTGGTACCAATAAAAGCAGTCTTGAAACGTTTTGATCGCAGCTCTTATCAGTTGATAATGACGGTAACGTGTTTCCATGGTTACAGCCCCGACGACCGACACCGGCCGATCCAGCGAGCCCAGTCGAGCCTCGGATGGCGGTGAGACCCTCGGAGCTGGAGATCCCTACAGCCGCCGGCGTGACCGGAGACCTGAGTCCGAGCTCCAGCAGCGACGGAGGCGACCTCCTTTCCCTGAGGAGCGACCTCCTTTCCTTGAGGAGCGACTCCTTCTCTCTGACCAGCGAGCTGACTGTCTCCAGGAGGGTGAGTGGGAGGAGCCAATCAGTCTGCTGAACATTCAGTCCTGACATCACTTCCTCCAGCTGCAGATGTTTTAACCCGGAATACAAACGTTAGCTCGTTTAGATTAGCGTTAGCTCGTTTAGATTAGCGTTAGCTCGTTTAGATTAGCGTTAGCTCGTTTAGATTAGCATTAGCTCGTTTAGATTAGCGTTAGCTCTTTCAGACTAGCTAGGAGCGGAGAACTTTCGTCCTGGAGAATAAAAAATAGGAGTTGGATCAGAACGTGATTTAAACTACGAGGAAAAACGAGCTCGTTTCAGCCGTAATGATTAAAACCAGAGAGGGACGGTAAACACGAACATCACCTCCAGACTGAAACCCATTTTCTTCGGTTGAAACTTGGACGGTTTGTGACCTCTGACCTCTGACCTCTGATGTCGTAGATCTCCGTAAACACGTGTGTTGGTGTCACGTTCAGACAAGAGCGTCTGAAAACCGCTCCGACGTGTCAGGAATCATCGACGCCGCCTCGAAGCGAGCGGCGACCTCATCGCGTTGAGATGACCCCGCTGAACTGAACGGCAGCGATACTCCCGTCTTTACGAAGCGCCGGTGTTCGTCTCCACGGCGATCCACTCTCGTCCTCGCCGTCTCTACGAGGGTCGCGGGAGCGATACGGAGAACGAGGCTGAAGCGTAATCATAATTCCCTCGACCTCCGGCGACCCCGAACAGAAAGCGACGCCGTCTCCAAAATGGCTTTTTCATTTCTCCAACAATCAGGCGGCGGTGAAAGAGGCCAGATTACAGGAGGCGGAGCTCCCCGGCCGGAGAAGTGCTTTTCTCCAAAACAGATTATCGCTTTGTCGTTATCGCCTCATTAAACCTCACGGACGCTTTCAATGCGTCCATCGGCTGAAACACGATTGTTGGGAAATCTCAATTAATATGTTAATGTGAGCGAGATTTCTCCATCAGGAGGAAACTGGATCTGAACACGTTTGTTCTTCCTGATGCTGCTGCTCAGGAAGAGAGTGAAGAGAGTGAAGAGAGTGAAGAGAGTGAAGAGAGAGAAGAGAGTGAAGAGAGTAAAGAGAGTGAAGAGAGTGAAGAGAGTGAAGAGAGTAAAGAGAGTGAAGAGAGAGAAGAGAGTGAAGAGAGTGAAGAGAGTGAAGAGAGAGAAGAGAGTGAAGAGAGTGAAGAGAGTGAAGAGTGAAGAGAGAGAAGAGTGAAGAGAGTGAAGAGAGAGAAGAGTGAAGAGAGTGAAGAGAGTGAAGAGAGTGAAGAGAGAGAAGAGAGTGAAGAGAGTAAAGAGAGTGAAGAGAGTGAAGAGAGTGAAGAGAGAGAAGAGAGTGAAGAGAGTAAAGAGAGTGAAGAGAGTGAAGAGAGTGAAGAGAGAGAAGAGAGTGAAGAGAGTAAAGAGAGTAAAGAGAGTGAAGAGAGTGAAGAGAGAGAAGAGTGAAGAGAGTGAAGAGAGAGAAGAGTGAAGAGAGTGAAGAGAGTGAAGAGTGAAGAGAGTAAAGAGAGTGAAGAGAGAGAGAAGAGAGTGAAGAGAGAGTGAAGAGAGTGAAGAGTGAAGAGAGTAAAGAGAGTGAAGAGAGAGAAGTGAGAGTGAAGAGAGTGAAGAGAGTGAAGAGAGTAAAGAGAGTGAAGAGAGTAAAGAGAGTGAAGAGAGTGAAGAGAGTGAAGAGAGTAAAGAGAGTGAAGAGAGAGAAGAGTGAAGAGAGTGAAGAGAGAGAAGAGAGTGAAGAGTGAAGAGAGTAAAGAGAGTGAAGAGAGAGTGAAGAGAGAGTGAAGAGAGTGAAGAGAGTAAAGAGAGTGAAGAGAGTAAAGAGAGTAAAGAGAGTGAAGAGAGTGAAGAGAGTAAAGAGAGTGAAGAGAGAGAAGAGAGTGAAGAGAGTAAAGAGAGTGAAGAGAGTGAAGAGAGTGAAGAGAGAGAAGAGAGTGAAGAGAGTAAAGAGAGTAAAGAGAGTGAAGAGAGTGAAGAGAGAGAAGAGTGAAGAGAGTGAAGAGAGAGAAGAGTGAAGAGAGTGAAGAGAGTGAAGAGAGTGAAGAGAGAGAAGAGAGTGAAGAGAGTAAAGAGAGTGAAGAGAGTGAAGAGAGTGAAGAGAGAGAAGAGAGTGAAGAGAGTAAAGAGAGTGAAGAGAGTGAAGAGAGTGAAGAGAGAGAAGAGAGTGAAGAGAGTAAAGAGAGTAAAGAGAGTGAAGAGAGTGAAGAGAGAGAAGAGTGAAGAGAGTGAAGAGAGAGAAGAGTGAAGAGAGTGAAGAGAGTGAAGAGTGAAGAGAGTAAAGAGAGTGAAGAGAGAGAGAAGAGAGTGAAGAGAGAGTGAAGAGAGTGAAGAGTGAAGAGAGTAAAGAGAGTGAAGAGAGAGAAGTGAGAGTGAAGAGAGTGAAGAGAGTGAAGAGAGTAAAGAGAGTGAAGAGAGTAAAGAGAGTGAAGAGAGTGAAGAGAGTGAAGAGAGTAAAGAGAGTGAAGAGAGAGAAGAGTGAAGAGAGTGAAGAGAGAGAAGAGAGTGAAGAGTGAAGAGAGTAAAGAGAGTGAAGAGAGAGTGAAGAGAGAGTGAAGAGAGTGAAGAGAGTAAAGAGAGTGAAGAGAGTAAAGAGAGTAAAGAGAGTGAAGAGAGTGAAGAGAGTAAAGAGAGTGAAGAGAGAGAAGAGTGAAGAGAGTGAAGAGAGAAAAGAGAGTGAAGAGTGAAGAGAGTAAAGAGAGTGAAGAGAGAGAGAAGAGAGTGAAGAGAGTAAAGAGAGTGAAGAGAGTAAAGAGAGTAAAGAGAGTGAAGAGAGAGAAGAGTGAAGAGAGTGAAGAGAGAGAAGAGAGTGAAGAGTGAAGAGAGTAAAGAGAGTGAAGAGAGAGAGAAGAGAGTGAAGAGAGAGTGAAGAGAGTGAAAAGTGAAGAGAGTAAAGAGAGTGAAGAGAGAGAAGTGAGAGTGAAGAGAGAGTGAAGAGAGTGAAGAGAGTAAAGAGAGTGAAGAGAGTAAAGAGAGTAAAGAGAGTGAAGAGAGTGAAGAGAGTAAAGAGAGTGAAGAGAGAGAAGAGTGAAGAGAGTGAAGAGAGAGAAGAGAGTGAAGAGTGAAGAGAGTAAAGAGAGTGAAGAGAGAGTGAAGAGAGAGTGAAGAGAGTAAAGAGAGTGAAGAGAGTAAAGAGAGTAAAGAGAGTGAAGAGAGTGAAGAGAGTGAAGAGAGAGAAGAGTGAAGAGAGTGAAGAGAGAGAAGAGAGTGAAGAGTGAAGAGAGTAAAGAGAGTGAAGAGAGAGAAGAGAGTGAAGAGAGTAAAGAGTGAAGAGAGTGAAGAGAGAGAAGAGAGTGAAGAGAGTGAAGAGAGTGAAGAGAGAGAAGAGAGTGAAGAGAGTAAAGAGAGTAAAGAGAGTGAAGAGAGTGAAGAGAGAGAAGAGTGAAGAGAGTGAAGAGAGAGAAGAGAGTGAAGAGAGTAAAGAGAGTAAAGAGAGTGAAGAGAGTGAAGAGAAAGAAGAGTGAAGAGAGTGAAGAGAGAGAAGAGTGAAGAGAGTGAAGAGAGTGAAGAGTGAAGAGAGTAAAGAGAGTGAAGAGAGAGAGAAGAGAGTGAAGAGAGAGTGAAGAGAGTGAAGAGTGAAGAGAGTAAAGAGAGTGAAGAGAGAGAAGTGAGAGTGAAGAGAGTGAAGAGAGTGAAGAGAGTAAAGAGAGTGAAGAGAGTGAAGAGAGTGAAGAGAGAGAAGAGAGTGAAGAGAGTAAAGAGAGTGAAGAGAGTGAAGAGAGTGAAGAGAGAGAAGAGAGTGAAGAGAGTAAAGAGAGTAAAGAGAGTGAAGAGAGTGAAGAGAGAGAAGAGTGAAGAGAGTGAAGAGAGTGAAGAGAGTGAAGAGTGAAGAGAGTAAAGAGAGTGAAGAGAGAGAGAAGAGAGTGAAGAGAGAGTGAAGAGAGTGAAGAGTGAAGAGAGTAAAGAGAGTGAAGAGAGAGAAGTGAGAGTGAAGAGAGTGAAGAGAGTGAAGAGAGTAAAGAGAGTGAAGAGAGTAAAGAGAGTGAAGAGAGTGAAGAGAGTGAAGAGAGTAAAGAGAGTGAAGAGAGAGAAGAGTGAAGAGAGAGAAGAGTGAAGAGAGTGAAGAGAGAGAAGAGAGTGAAGAGTGAAGAGAGTAAAGAGAGTGAAGAGAGAGTGAAGAGAGAGTGAAGAGAGTGAAGAGAGTAAAGAGAGTGAAGAGAGTAAAGAGAGTAAAGAGAGTGAAGAGAGTGAAGAGAGTAAAGAGAGTGAAGAGAGAGAAGAGTGAAGAGAGTGAAGAGAGAAAAGAGAGTGAAGAGTGAAGAGAGTAAAGAGAGTGAAGAGAGAGAGAAGAGAGTGAAGAGAGTAAAGAGAGTGAAGAGAGTAAAGAGAGTAAAGAGAGTGAAGAGAGAGAAGAGTGAAGAGAGTGAAGAGAGAGAAGAGAGTGAAGAGTGAAGAGAGTAAAGAGAGTGAAGAGAGAGAGAAGAGAGTGAAGAGAGAGTGAAGAGAGTAAAGAGAGTGAAGAGAGTGAAGAGAGAGAAGAGTGAAGAGAGTGAAGAGAGTGAAGAGAGTGAAGAGTGAAGAGAGTAAAGAGAGTGAAGAGAGAGAGAAGAGAGTGAAGAGAGAGTGAAGAGAGTGAAGAGTGAAGAGAGTAAAGAGAGTGAAGAGAGAGAAGTGAGAGTGAAGAGAGTGAAGAGAGTGAAGAGAGTAAAGAGAGTGAAGAGAGTAAAGAGAGTGAAGAGAGTGAAGAGAGTGAAGAGAGTAAAGAGAGTGAAGAGAGAGAAGAGTGAAGAGAGAGAAGAGTGAAGAGAGTGAAGAGAGAGAAGAGAGTGAAGAGTGAAGAGAGTAAAGAGAGTGAAGAGAGAGTGAAGAGAGAGTGAAGAGAGTGAAGAGAGTAAAGAGAGTGAAGAGAGTAAAGAGAGTAAAGAGAGTGAAGAGAGTGAAGAGAGTAAAGAGAGTGAAGAGAGAGAAGAGTGAAGAGAGTGAAGAGAGAAAAGAGAGTGAAGAGTGAAGAGAGTAAAGAGAGTGAAGAGAGAGAGAAGAGAGTGAAGAGAGTAAAGAGAGTGAAGAGAGTAAAGAGAGTAAAGAGAGTGAAGAGAGAGAAGAGTGAAGAGAGTGAAGAGAGAGAAGAGAGTGAAGAGTGAAGAGAGTAAAGAGAGTGAAGAGAGAGAGAAGAGAGTGAAGAGAGAGTGAAGAGAGTGAAGAGTGAAGAGAGTAAAGAGAGTGAAGAGAGAGAAGTGAGAGTGAAGAGAGAGTGAAGAGAGTGAAGAGAGTAAAGAGAGTGAAGAGAGTAAAGAGAGTAAAGAGAGTGAAGAGAGTGAAGAGAGTAAAGAGAGTGAAGAGAGAGAAGAGTGAAGAGAGTGAAGAGAGAGAAGAGAGTGAAGAGTGAAGAGAGTAAAGAGAGTGAAGAGAGAGTGAAGAGAGAGTGAAGAGAGTAAAGAGAGTGAAGAGAGTAAAGAGAGTAAAGAGAGTGAAGAGAGTGAAGAGAGTGAAGAGAGAGAAGAGTGAAGAGAGTGAAGAGAGAGAAGAGAGTGAAGAGTGAAGAGAGTAAAGAGAGTGAAGAGAGAGAAGAGAGTGAAGAGAGTAAAGAGTGAAGAGAGTGAAGAGAGAGAAGAGAGTGAAGAGAGTGAAGAGAGTGAAGAGAGAGAAGAGAGTGAAGAGAGTAAAGAGAGTAAAGAGAGTGAAGAGAGTGAAGAGAGAGAAGAGTGAAGAGAGTGAAGAGAGAGAAGAGAGTGAAGAGAGTGAAGAGAGAGAAGAGAGTGAAGAGAGTGAAGAGTGAAGAGAGTAAAGAGAGTAAAGAGAGTGAAGAGAGTGAAGAGAGAGAAGAGTGAAGAGAGTGAAGAGAGAGAAGAGAGTGAAGAGAGTGAAGAGAGTGAAGAGAGAGAAGAGAGTGAAGAGAGTAAAGAGAGTAAAGAGTGAAGAGAGTGAAGAGAGTGAAGAGCGAAGAGCGTGAAGAGAGTAAAGAGAGTAAAGAGAGTGAAGACAGTGAAGAGAGAGTGAAGAGAGTGAAGGGAGTGAAGAGTGAAGAGAGAGAAGAGAGTGAAGAGTGAAGAGAGTGAAGAGAGTGAAGAGAGTAAAGAGAGTGAAGAGAGAGAGAAGAGAGTGAAGAGAGAGTGAAGAGTGAAGAGAGTAAAGAGAGTGAAGAGAGTAAAGAGAGTGAAGAGAGTAAAGAGAGTGAAGAGAGAGAGAAGAGAGTGAAGAGAGAGTGAAGAGAGTGAAGAGTGAAGAGAGTAAAGAGAGTGAAGAGAGAGAAGAGTGAAGAGAGTGAAGAGAGAGAAGAGTGAAGGGAGTGAAGAGAGAGAAGAGAGTGAAGAGTGAAGAGAGAGAAGAGTGAAGAGAGTGAAGAGAGAGAAGAGAGTGAAGAGTGAAGAGAGTAAAGAGAGTAAAGAGAGTGAAGAGAGTGAAGAGAGAGAAGAGTGAAGAGAGTGAAGAGAGTGAAGAGTGAAGAGAGTGAAGAGAGAGAAGAGTGAAAAGAGAGAAGAGAGTGAAGAGTGAAGAGAGTGAAGAGAGTGAAGAGAGTAAAGAGAGTGAAGAGAGTGAAGAGAGAGTGAAGAGAGTGAAGGGAGTGAAGAGTGAAGAGAGAGAAGAGAGTGAAGAGTGAAGAGAGTGAAGAGAGTGAAGAGTGAAGAGAGTGAAGAGAGAGAAGAGTGAAAAGAGAGAAGAGAGTGAAGAGTGAAGAGAGTGAAGAGAGTGAAGAGAGTAAAGAGAGTGAAGAGAGTGAAGAGAGAGTGAAGAGAGTGAAGGGAGTGAAGAGTGAAGAGAGAGAAGAGAGTGAAGAGTGAAGAGAGTGAAGAGAGCAAAGAGAGTGAAGAGAGAGTGAAGAGTGAAGAGAGTAAAGAGAGTGAAGAGAGTAAGGAGAGTGAAGAGAGTAAAGAGAGTGAAGAGAGAGAGAAGAGAGTGAAGAGAGTGAAGAGTGAAGAGAGTGAAGAGTGAAGAGAGTAAAGAGAGTGAAGAGAGAGAAGAGAGAGTGAAGAGAGAGTGAAGAGATTGAAGAGAGAGTGAAGAGAGTGAAGAGAGAATGAAGAGAGAGTGAAGAGAGTGAAGAGAGTAAAGAGAGTGAAGAGAGTGAAAAGAGTGAAGAGAGTGAAGAGAGTAAAGAGAGTGAAGAGAGTGAAGAGTGAAGAGAGAGAAGAGAGTGAAGAGAGTGAAGAGAGTGAAGAGAGTAAAGAGAGTGAAGAGAGTGAAGAGAGTAAAGAGAGTGAAGAGTGAAGAGAGTAAAGAGAGTAAAGAGAGTGAAGAGAGTGAAGAGAGAGAAGAGTGAAGAGAGTGAAGAGAGTGAAGAGTGAAGAGAGTGAAGAGAGAGAAGAGTGAAAAGAGAGAAGAGAGTGAAGAGTGAAGAGAGTGAAGAGAGTGAAGAGAGTAAAGAGAGTGAAGAGAGTGAAGAGAGAGTGAAGAGAGTGAAGGGAGTGAAGAGTGAAGAGAGAGAAGAGAGTGAAGAGTGAAGAGAGTGAAGAGAGTGAAGAGTGAAGAGAGTGAAGAGAGAGAAGAGTGAAAAGAGAGAAGAGAGTGAAGAGTGAAGAGAGTGAAGAGAGTGAAGAGAGTAAAGAGAGTGAAGAGAGTGAAGAGAGAGTGAAGAGAGTGAAGGGAGTGAAGAGTGAAGAGAGAGAAGAGAGTGAAGAGTGAAGAGAGTGAAGAGAGCAAAGAGAGTGAAGAGAGAGTGAAGAGTGAAGAGAGTAAAGAGAGTGAAGAGAGTAAGGAGAGTGAAGAGAGTAAAGAGAGTGAAGAGAGAGAGAAGAGAGTGAAGAGAGTGAAGAGTGAAGAGAGTGAAGGAAGAGAGTGAAGAGAGTAAAGAGAGTGAAGAGAGTGAAGAGAGAGTGAAGAGAGTGAAGGGAGTGAAGAGTGAAGAGAGAGAAGAGAGTGAAGAGTGAAGAGAGTGAAGAGAGCAAAGAGAGTGAAGAGAGAGTGAAGAGTGAAGAGAGTAAAGAGAGTGAAGAGAGTAAGGAGAGTGAAGAGAGTAAAAGAGAGTGAAGAGAGAGAGAAGAGAGTGAAGAGAGTGAAGAGTGAAGAGAGTGAAGAGTGAAGAGAGTAAAGAGAGTGAAGAGAGAGAAGAGAGAGTGAAGAGAGAGTGAAGAGATTGAAGAGAGAGTGAAGAGAGTGAAAGAGAGTGAAGAGAGAGAAGAGAGTGAAGAGAGTAAAGAGAGTGAAGAGAGTGAAGAGAGTGAAGAGAGTAAAGAGAGTGAAGAGAGAGAAGAGAGTGAAGAGAGTGAAGAGAGTGAAGAGAGAGAAGAGAGTGAAGAGAGTGAAGAGAGTGAAGAGTGAAGAGAGTGAAGAGAGAGAAGAGTGAAGAGAGTGAAGAGAGAGAAGAGTGAAGAGAGTGAAGAGAGTGAAGAGAGTGAAGAGAGAGAAAAGAGTGAAGAGAGTGAAGAGAGTAAAGAGAGTGAAGAGAGTGAAGAGTGAAGAGAGAGAAGAGAGTGAAGAGAGTGAAGAGAGTGAAGAGAGTAAAGAGAGTGAAGAGAGTGAAGAGAGTAAAGAGAGTGAAGAGTGAAGAGAGTAAAGAGAGTAAAGAGAGTGAAGAGAGTGAAGAGAGAGAAGAGTGAAGAGAGTGAAGAGAGTGAAGAGTGAAGAGAGTGAAGAGAGAGAAGAGTGAAAAGAGAGAAGAGAGTGAAGAGTGAAGAGAGTGAAGAGAGTGAAGAGAGTAAAGAGAGTGAAGAGAGTGAAGAGAGAGTGAAGAGAGTGAAGGGAGTGAAGAGTGAAGAGAGAGAAGAGAGTGAAGAGTGAAGAGAGTGAAGAGAGTGAAGAGTGAAGAGAGTGAAGAGAGAGAAGAGTGAAAAGAGAGAAGAGAGTGAAGAGTGAAGAGAGTGAAGAGAGTGAAGAGAGTAAAGAGAGTGAAGAGAGTGAAGAGAGAGTGAAGAGAGTGAAGGGAGTGAAGAGTGAAGAGAGAGAAGAGAGTGAAGAGTGAAGAGAGTGAAGAGAGCAAAGAGAGTGAAGAGAGAGTGAAGAGTGAAGAGAGTAAAGAGAGTGAAGAGAGTAAGGAGAGTGAAGAGAGTAAAGAGAGTGAAGAGAGAGAGAAGAGAGTGAAGAGAGTGAAGAGTGAAGAGAGTGAAGAGTGAAGAGAGTAAAGAGAGTGAAGAGAGAGAAGAGAGAGTGAAGAGAGAGTGAAGAGATTGAAGAGAGAGTGAAGAGAGTGAAGAGAGTGAAGAGAGAGAAGAGAGTGAAGAGAGTAAAGAGAGTGAAGAGAGTGAAGAGAGTGAAGAGAGTAAAGAGAGTGAAGAGAGTGAAGAGAGAGTGAAGAGAGTGAAGGGAGTGAAGAGTGAAGAGAGAGAAGAGAGTGAAGAGTGAAGAGAGTGAAGAGAGCAAAGAGAGTGAAGAGAGAGTGAAGAGTGAAGAGAGTAAAGAGAGTGAAGAGAGTAAGGAGAGTGAAGAGAGTAAAGAGAGTGAAGAGAGAGAGAAGAGAGTGAAGAGAGTGAAGAGTGAAGAGAGTGAAGAGTGAAGAGAGTAAAGAGAGTGAAGAGAGAGAAGAGAGAGTGAAGAGAGAGTGAAGAGATTGAAGAGAGAGTGAAGAGAGTGAAGAGAGTGAAGAGAGAGAAGAGAGTGAAGAGAGTAAAGAGAGTGAAGAGAGTGAAGAGAGTGAAGAGAGTAAAGAGAGTGAAGAGAGAGAAGAGAGTGAAGAGAGTGAAGAGAGTGAAGAGAGAGAAGAGAGTGAAGAGAGTGAAGAGAGTGAAGAGTGAAGAGAGTGAAGAGAGAGAAGAGTGAAGAGAGTGAAGAGAGAGAAGAGTGAAGAGAGTGAAGAGAGTGAAGAGAGTGAAGAGAGAGAAGAGAGTGAAGAGAGTAAAGAGAGTGAAGAGAGTGAAGAGAGTGAAGAGAGAGAAGAGAGTGAAGAGAGTAAAGAGAGTGAAGAGAGTGAAGAGAGTGAAGAGAGAGAAGAGAGTGAAGAGAGTAAAGAGAGTAAAGAGAGTGAAGAGAGTGAAGAGAGAGAAGAGTGAAGAGAGTGAAGAGAGAGAAGAGTGAAGAGAGTGAAGAGAGTGAAGAGTGAAGAGAGTAAAGAGAGTGAAGAGAGAGAGAAGAGAGTGAAGAGAGAGTGAAGAGAGTGAAGAGTGAAGAGAGTAAAGAGAGTGAAGAGAGAGAAGTGAGAGTGAAGAGAGTGAAGAGAGTGAAGAGAGTAAAGAGAGTGAAGAGAGTAAAGAGAGTGAAGAGAGTGAAGAGAGTGAAGAGAGTAAAGAGAGTGAAGAGAGAGAAGAGTGAAGAGAGTGAAGAGAGAGAAGAGAGTGAAGAGTGAAGAGAGTAAAGAGAGTGAAGAGAGAGTGAAGAGAGAGTGAAGAGAGTGAAGAGAGTAAAGAGAGTGAAGAGAGTAAAGAGAGTAAAGAGAGTGAAGAGAGTGAAGAGAGTAAAGAGAGTGAAGAGAGAGAAGAGAGTGAAGAGAGTAAAGAGAGTGAAGAGAGTGAAGAGAGTGAAGAGAGAGAAGAGAGTGAAGAGAGTAAAGAGAGTAAAGAGAGTGAAGAGAGTGAAGAGAGAGAAGAGTGAAGAGAGTGAAGAGAGAGAAGAGTGAAGAGAGTGAAGAGAGTGAAGAGAGTGAAGAGAGAGAAGAGAGTGAAGAGAGTAAAGAGAGTGAAGAGAGTGAAGAGAGTGAAGAGAGAGAAGAGAGTGAAGAGAGTAAAGAGAGTGAAGAGAGTGAAGAGAGTGAAGAGAGAGAAGAGAGTGAAGAGAGTAAAGAGAGTAAAGAGAGTGAAGAGAGTGAAGAGAGAGAAGAGTGAAGAGAGTGAAGAGAGAGAAGAGTGAAGAGAGTGAAGAGAGTGAAGAGTGAAGAGAGTAAAGAGAGTGAAGAGAGAGAGAAGAGAGTGAAGAGAGAGTGAAGAGAGTGAAGAGTGAAGAGAGTAAAGAGAGTGAAGAGAGAGAAGTGAGAGTGAAGAGAGTGAAGAGAGTGAAGAGAGTAAAGAGAGTGAAGAGAGTAAAGAGAGTGAAGAGAGTGAAGAGAGTGAAGAGAGTAAAGAGAGTGAAGAGAGAGAAGAGTGAAGAGAGTGAAGAGAGAGAAGAGAGTGAAGAGTGAAGAGAGTAAAGAGAGTGAAGAGAGAGTGAAGAGAGAGTGAAGAGAGTGAAGAGAGTAAAGAGAGTGAAGAGAGTAAAGAGAGTAAAGAGAGTGAAGAGAGTGAAGAGAGTAAAGAGAGTGAAGAGAGAGAAGAGTGAAGAGAGTGAAGAGAGAAAAGAGAGTGAAGAGTGAAGAGAGTAAAGAGAGTGAAGAGAGAGAGAAGAGAGTGAAGAGAGTAAAGAGAGTGAAGAGAGTAAAGAGAGTAAAGAGAGTGAAGAGAGAGAAGAGTGAAGAGAGTGAAGAGAGAGAAGAGAGTGAAGAGTGAAGAGAGTAAAGAGAGTGAAGAGAGAGAGAAGAGAGTGAAGAGAGAGTGAAGAGAGTGAAAAGTGAAGAGAGTAAAGAGAGTGAAGAGAGAGAAGTGAGAGTGAAGAGAGAGTGAAGAGAGTGAAGAGAGTAAAGAGAGTGAAGAGAGTAAAGAGAGTAAAGAGAGTGAAGAGAGTGAAGAGAGTAAAGAGAGTGAAGAGAGAGAAGAGTGAAGAGAGTGAAGAGAGAGAAGAGAGTGAAGAGTGAAGAGAGTAAAGAGAGTGAAGAGAGAGTGAAGAGAGAGTGAAGAGAGTAAAGAGAGTGAAGAGAGTAAAGAGAGTAAAGAGAGTGAAGAGAGTGAAGAGAGTGAAGAGAGAGAAGAGTGAAGAGAGTGAAGAGAGAGAAGAGAGTGAAGAGTGAAGAGAGTAAAGAGAGTGAAGAGAGAGAAGAGAGTGAAGAGAGTAAAGAGTGAAGAGAGTGAAGAGAGAGAAGAGAGTGAAGAGAGTGAAGAGAGTGAAGAGAGAGAAGAGAGTGAAGAGAGTAAAGAGAGTAAAGAGAGTGAAGAGAGTGAAGAGAGAGAAGAGTGAAGAGAGTGAAGAGAGAGAAGAGAGTGAAGAGAGTAAAGAGAGTAAAGAGAGTGAAGAGAGTGAAGAGAAAGAAGAGTGAAGAGAGTGAAGAGAGAGAAGAGTGAAGAGAGTGAAGAGAGTGAAGAGTGAAGAGAGTAAAGAGAGTGAAGAGAGAGAGAAGAGAGTGAAGAGAGAGTGAAGAGAGTGAAGAGTGAAGAGAGTAAAGAGAGTGAAGAGAGAGAAGTGAGAGTGAAGAGAGTGAAGAGAGTGAAGAGAGTAAAGAGAGTGAAGAGAGTGAAGAGAGTGAAGAGAGAGAAGAGAGTGAAGAGAGTAAAGAGAGTGAAGAGAGTGAAGAGAGTGAAGAGAGAGAAGAGAGTGAAGAGAGTAAAGAGAGTAAAGAGAGTGAAGAGAGTGAAGAGAGAGAAGAGTGAAGAGAGTGAAGAGAGTGAAGAGAGTGAAGAGTGAAGAGAGTAAAGAGAGTGAAGAGAGAGAGAAGAGAGTGAAGAGAGAGTGAAGAGAGTGAAGAGTGAAGAGAGTAAAGAGAGTGAAGAGAGAGAAGTGAGAGTGAAGAGAGTGAAGAGAGTGAAGAGAGTAAAGAGAGTGAAGAGAGTAAAGAGAGTGAAGAGAGTGAAGAGAGTGAAGAGAGTAAAGAGAGTGAAGAGAGAGAAGAGTGAAGAGAGAGAAGAGTGAAGAGAGTGAAGAGAGAGAAGAGAGTGAAGAGTGAAGAGAGTAAAGAGAGTGAAGAGAGAGTGAAGAGAGAGTGAAGAGAGTGAAGAGAGTAAAGAGAGTGAAGAGAGTAAAGAGAGTAAAGAGAGTGAAGAGAGTGAAGAGAGTAAAGAGAGTGAAGAGAGAGAAGAGTGAAGAGAGTGAAGAGAGAAAAGAGAGTGAAGAGTGAAGAGAGTAAAGAGAGTGAAGAGAGAGAGAAGAGAGTGAAGAGAGTAAAGAGAGTGAAGAGAGTAAAGAGAGTAAAGAGAGTGAAGAGAGAGAAGAGTGAAGAGAGTGAAGAGAGAGAAGAGAGTGAAGAGTGAAGAGAGTAAAGAGAGTGAAGAGAGAGAGAAGAGAGTGAAGAGAGAGTGAAGAGAGTAAAGAGAGTGAAGAGAGTGAAGAGAGAGAAGAGTGAAGAGAGTGAAGAGAGTGAAGAGAGTGAAGAGTGAAGAGAGTAAAGAGAGTGAAGAGAGAGAGAAGAGAGTGAAGAGAGAGTGAAGAGAGTGAAGAGTGAAGAGAGTAAAGAGAGTGAAGAGAGAGAAGTGAGAGTGAAGAGAGTGAAGAGAGTGAAGAGAGTAAAGAGAGTGAAGAGAGTAAAGAGAGTGAAGAGAGTGAAGAGAGTGAAGAGAGTAAAGAGAGTGAAGAGAGAGAAGAGTGAAGAGAGAGAAGAGTGAAGAGAGTGAAGAGAGAGAAGAGAGTGAAGAGTGAAGAGAGTAAAGAGAGTGAAGAGAGAGTGAAGAGAGAGTGAAGAGAGTGAAGAGAGTAAAGAGAGTGAAGAGAGTAAAGAGAGTAAAGAGAGTGAAGAGAGTGAAGAGAGTAAAGAGAGTGAAGAGAGAGAAGAGTGAAGAGAGTGAAGAGAGAAAAGAGAGTGAAGAGTGAAGAGAGTAAAGAGAGTGAAGAGAGAGAGAAGAGAGTGAAGAGAGTAAAGAGAGTGAAGAGAGTAAAGAGAGTAAAGAGAGTGAAGAGAGAGAAGAGTGAAGAGAGTGAAGAGAGAGAAGAGAGTGAAGAGTGAAGAGAGTAAAGAGAGTGAAGAGAGAGAGAAGAGAGTGAAGAGAGAGTGAAGAGAGTGAAGAGTGAAGAGAGTAAAGAGAGTGAAGAGAGAGAAGTGAGAGTGAAGAGAGAGTGAAGAGAGTGAAGAGAGTAAAGAGAGTGAAGAGAGTAAAGAGAGTAAAGAGAGTGAAGAGAGTGAAGAGAGTAAAGAGAGTGAAGAGAGAGAAGAGTGAAGAGAGTGAAGAGAGAGAAGAGAGTGAAGAGTGAAGAGAGTAAAGAGAGTGAAGAGAGAGTGAAGAGAGAGTGAAGAGAGTAAAGAGAGTGAAGAGAGTAAAGAGAGTAAAGAGAGTGAAGAGAGTGAAGAGAGAGAAGAGTGAAGAGAGTGAAGAGAGAGAAGAGAGTGAAGAGTGAAGAGAGTAAAGAGAGTGAAGAGAGAGAAGAGAGTGAAGAGAGTAAAGAGTGAAGAGAGTGAAGAGAGAGAAGAGAGTGAAGAGAGTGAAGAGAGTGAAGAGAGAGAAGAGAGTGAAGAGAGTAAAGAGAGTAAAGAGAGTGAAGAGAGTGAAGAGAGAGAAGAGTGAAGAGAGTGAAGAGAGAGAAGAGAGTGAAGAGAGTGAAGAGAGAGAAGAGAGTGAAGAGAGTGAAGAGTGAAGAGAGTAAAGAGAGTAAAGAGAGTGAAGAGAGTGAAGAGAGAGAAGAGTGAAGAGAGTGAAGAGAGAGAAGAGAGTGAAGAGAGTGAAGAGAGTGAAGAGAGAGAAGAGAGTGAAGAGAGTAAAGAGAGTAAAGAGTGAAGAGAGTGAAGAGAGTGAAGAGCGAAGAGCGTGAAGAGAGTAAAGAGAGTAAAGAGAGTGAAGACAGTGAAGAGAGAGTGAAGAGAGTGAAGGGAGTGAAGAGTGAAGAGAGAGAAGAGAGTGAAGAGTGAAGAGAGTGAAGAGAGTGAAGAGAGTAAAGAGAGTGAAGAGAGAGAGAAGAGAGTGAAGAGAGAGTGAAGAGTGAAGAGAGTAAAGAGAGTGAAGAGAGTAAAGAGAGTGAAGAGAGTAAAGAGAGTGAAGAGAGAGAGAAGAGAGTGAAGAGAGAGTGAAGAGAGTGAAGAGTGAAGAGAGTAAAGAGAGTGAAGAGAGAGAAGAGTGAAGAGAGTGAAGAGAGAGAAGAGTGAAGGGAGTGAAGAGAGAGAAGAGAGTGAAGAGTGAAGAGAGAGAAGAGTGAAGAGAGTGAAGAGAGAGAAGAGAGTGAAGAGTGAAGAGAGTAAAGAGAGTAAAGAGAGTGAAGAGAGTGAAGAGAGAGAAGAGTGAAGAGAGTGAAGAGAGTGAAGAGTGAAGAGAGTGAAGAGAGAGAAGAGTGAAAAGAGAGAAGAGAGTGAAGAGTGAAGAGAGTGAAGAGAGTGAAGAGAGTAAAGAGAGTGAAGAGAGTGAAGAGAGAGTGAAGAGAGTGAAGGGAGTGAAGAGTGAAGAGAGAGAAGAGAGTGAAGAGTGAAGAGAGTGAAGAGAGTGAAGAGTGAAGAGAGTGAAGAGAGAGAAGAGTGAAAAGAGAGAAGAGAGTGAAGAGTGAAGAGAGTGAAGAGAGTGAAGAGAGTAAAGAGAGTGAAGAGAGTGAAGAGAGAGTGAAGAGAGTGAAGGGAGTGAAGAGTGAAGAGAGAGAAGAGAGTGAAGAGTGAAGAGAGTGAAGAGAGCAAAGAGAGTGAAGAGAGAGTGAAGAGTGAAGAGAGTAAAGAGAGTGAAGAGAGTAAGGAGAGTGAAGAGAGTAAAGAGAGTGAAGAGAGAGAGAAGAGAGTGAAGAGAGTGAAGAGTGAAGAGAGTGAAGAGTGAAGAGAGTAAAGAGAGTGAAGAGAGAGAAGAGAGAGTGAAGAGAGAGTGAAGAGATTGAAGAGAGAGTGAAGAGAGTGAAGAGAGAATGAAGAGAGAGTGAAGAGAGTGAAGAGAGTAAAGAGAGTGAAGAGAGTGAAAAGAGTGAAGAGAGTGAAGAGAGTAAAGAGAGTGAAGAGAGTGAAGAGTGAAGAGAGAGAAGAGAGTGAAGAGAGTGAAGAGAGTGAAGAGAGTAAAGAGAGTGAAGAGAGTGAAGAGAGTAAAGAGAGTGAAGAGTGAAGAGAGTAAAGAGAGTAAAGAGAGTGAAGAGAGTGAAGAGAGAGAAGAGTGAAGAGAGTGAAGAGAGTGAAGAGTGAAGAGAGTGAAGAGAGAGAAGAGTGAAAAGAGAGAAGAGAGTGAAGAGTGAAGAGAGTGAAGAGAGTGAAGAGAGTAAAGAGAGTGAAGAGAGTGAAGAGAGAGTGAAGAGAGTGAAGGGAGTGAAGAGTGAAGAGAGAGAAGAGAGTGAAGAGTGAAGAGAGTGAAGAGAGTGAAGAGTGAAGAGAGTGAAGAGAGAGAAGAGTGAAAAGAGAGAAGAGAGTGAAGAGTGAAGAGAGTGAAGAGAGTGAAGAGAGTAAAGAGAGTGAAGAGAGTGAAGAGAGAGTGAAGAGAGTGAAGGGAGTGAAGAGTGAAGAGAGAGAAGAGAGTGAAGAGTGAAGAGAGTGAAGAGAGCAAAGAGAGTGAAGAGAGAGTGAAGAGTGAAGAGAGTAAAGAGAGTGAAGAGAGTAAGGAGAGTGAAGAGAGTAAAGAGAGTGAAGAGAGAGAGAAGAGAGTGAAGAGAGTGAAGAGTGAAGAGAGTGAAGAGTGAAGAGAGTAAAGAGAGTGAAGAGAGAGAAGAGAGAGTGAAGAGAGAGTGAAGAGATTGAAGAGAGAGTGAAGAGAGTGAAGAGAGAATGAAGAGAGAGTGAAGAGAGTGAAGAGAGTAAAGAGAGTGAAGAGAGTGAAAAGAGTGAAGAGAGTGAAGAGAGTAAAGAGAGTGAAGAGAGTGAAGAGTGAAGAGAGAGAAGAGAGTGAAGAGAGTGAAGAGAGTGAAGAGAGTAAAGAGAGTGAAGAGAGTGAAGAGAGTAAAGAGAGTAAAGAGAGTGAAGAGAGAGAAGAGTGAAGAGAGTGAAGAGAGAGAAGAGAGTGAAGAGTGAAGAGAGTAAAGAGAGTGAAGAGAGAGAGAAGAGAGTGAAGAGAGAGTGAAGAGAGTGAAGAGTGAAGAGAGTAAAGAGAGTGAAGAGAGAGAAGTGAGAGTGAAGAGAGAGTGAAGAGAGTGAAGAGAGTAAAGAGAGTGAAGAGAGTAAAGAGAGTAAAGAGAGTGAAGAGAGTGAAGAGAGTAAAGAGAGTGAAGAGAGAGAAGAGTGAAGAGAGTGAAGAGAGAGAAGAGAGTGAAGAGTGAAGAGAGTAAAGAGAGTGAAGAGAGAGTGAAGAGAGAGTGAAGAGAGTAAAGAGAGTGAAGAGAGTAAAGAGAGTAAAGAGAGTGAAGAGAGTGAAGAGAGTGAAGAGAGAGAAGAGTGAAGAGAGTGAAGAGAGAGAAGAGAGTGAAGAGTGAAGAGAGTAAAGAGAGTGAAGAGAGAGAAGAGAGTGAAGAGAGTAAAGAGTGAAGAGAGTGAAGAGAGAGAAGAGAGTGAAGAGAGTGAAGAGAGTGAAGAGAGAGAAGAGAGTGAAGAGAGTAAAGAGAGTAAAGAGAGTGAAGAGAGTGAAGAGAGAGAAGAGTGAAGAGAGTGAAGAGAGAGAAGAGAGTGAAGAGAGTGAAGAGAGAGAAGAGAGTGAAGAGAGTGAAGAGTGAAGAGAGTAAAGAGAGTAAAGAGAGTGAAGAGAGTGAAGAGAGAGAAGAGTGAAGAGAGTGAAGAGAGAGAAGAGAGTGAAGAGAGTGAAGAGAGTGAAGAGAGAGAAGAGAGTGAAGAGAGTAAAGAGAGTAAAGAGTGAAGAGAGTGAAGAGAGTGAAGAGCGAAGAGCGTGAAGAGAGTAAAGAGAGTAAAGAGAGTGAAGACAGTGAAGAGAGAGTGAAGAGAGTGAAGGGAGTGAAGAGTGAAGAGAGAGAAGAGAGTGAAGAGTGAAGAGAGTGAAGAGAGTGAAGAGAGTAAAGAGAGTGAAGAGAGAGAGAAGAGAGTGAAGAGAGAGTGAAGAGTGAAGAGAGTAAAGAGAGTGAAGAGAGTAAAGAGAGTGAAGAGAGTAAAGAGAGTGAA
This sequence comes from Embiotoca jacksoni, assembly GCF_022577435.1. Lineage (NCBI taxonomy): Eukaryota > Metazoa > Chordata > Actinopteri > Embiotocidae > Embiotoca > Embiotoca jacksoni. The sequence continues at coordinate 101,030 of NW_027185446.1, read as the reverse complement.
GAGAGAGAGAAGAGAGTGAAGAGAGAGTGAAGAGAGTGAAGAGTGAAGAGAGTAAAGAGAGTGAAGAGAGAGAAGAGTGAAGAGAGTGAAGAGAGAGAAGAGTGAAGGGAGTGAAGAGAGAGAAGAGAGTGAAGAGTGAAGAGAGAGAAGAGTGAAGAGAGTGAAGAGAGAGAAGAGAGTGAAGAGTAAAGAGAGTGAAGAGAGTGAAGAGAGAGAAGAGTGAAGAGAGTGAAGAGAGTGAAGAGTGAAGAGAGTGAAGAGAGAGAAGAGTGAAAAGAGAGAAGAGAGTGAAGAGTGAAGAGAGTGAAGAGAGTGAAGAGAGTAAAGAGAGTGAAGAGAGTGAAGAGAGAGTGAAGAGAGTGAAGGGAGTGAAGAGTGAAGAGAGAGAAGAGAGTGAAGAGTGAAGAGAGTGAAGAGAGCAAAGAGAGTGAAGAGAGAGTGAAGAGTGAAGAGAGTAAAGAGAGTGAAGAGAGTAAGGAGAGTGAAGAGAGAGAGAAGAGAGTGAAGAGAGAGTGAAGAGAGTGAAGAGTGAAGAGAGTAAAGAGAGTGAAGAGAGAGAGAAGAGAGTGAAGAGAGAGTGAAGAGAGTGAAGAGTGAAGAGAGTAAAGAGAGTGAAGAGAGAGAAGAGAGAGTGAAGAGAGAGTGAAGAGATTGAAGAGAGAGTGAAGAGAGTGAAGAGAGAATGAAGAGAGAGTGAAGAGAGTGAAGAGAGTAAAGAGAGTGAAGAGAGTGAAAAGAGTGAAGAGAGTGAAGAGAGTAAAGAGAGTGAAGAGAGTGAAGAGTGAAGAGAGAGAAGAGAGTGAAGAGAGTGAAGAGAGTGAAGAGAGTAAAGAGAGTGAAGAGAGTGAAGAGAGAGTGAAGAGAGTGAAGAGTGAAGAGAGAGAAGAGAGTGAAGAGTGAAGAGAGTGAAGAGAGTAAAGAGAGTGAAGAGAGAGAAGAGAGTGAAGAGTGAAGAGAGTGAAGAGAGCAAAGAGAGTGAAGAGAGAGTGAAGAGTGAAGAGAGTAAAGAGAGTGAAGAGAGTAAGGAGAGTGAAGAGAGAGAGAAGAGAGTGAAGAGAGAGTGAAGAGAGTGAAGAGTGAAGAGAGTAAAGAGAGTGAAGAGAGAGAAGAGAGAGTGAAGAGAGAGTGAAGAGATTGAAGAGAGAGTGAAGAGAGTGAAGAGAGAATGAAGAGAGAGTGAAGAGAGTGAAGAGAGTAAAGAGAGTGAAGAGAGTGAAAAGAGTGAAGAGAGTGAAGAGAGTAAAGAGAGTGAAGAGAGTGAAGAGTGAAGAGAGAGAAGAGAGTGAAGAGAGTGAAGAGAGTGAAGAGAGTAAAGAGAGTGAAGAGAGTGAAGAGAGAGTGAAGAGAGTGAAGAGTGAAGAGAGAGAAGAGAGTGAAGAGTGAAGAGAGTGAAGAGAGAGTGAGGAGAGAGTGAAGAGAGTGAAGAGAGAGAAGAGAGAGTTAAACGTTAACGTTAGCTCGTTTAGGTTAACGTTATCTCGTTTAGGTTAACGTTATCTCGTTTGGGTTAACGTTAGCTCGTTTAGGTTAACGTTAGCTCGTTTGGGTTAACGTTAGCTTGTTTAGGTTAACGTTATCTCGTTTAGGTTAACGTTATCTTGTTTGGGTTAACGTTAGCTTGTTTAGGTTAACGTTAGCTCGTTTGGGTTAGCGTTAGCTCGTTTAGGTTAACGTTATCTCGTTTGGGTTAACGTTAGCTCGTTTGGGTTAACGTTATCTCGTTTGGGTTAACGCTAGCTCGTTTGGGTTAACGTTATCTCGTTTAGGTTAACGTTAGCTCGTTTGGGTTAACGTTATCTCGTTTGGGTTAACGTTATCTCGTTTAGGTTAACGTTATCTTGTTTGGGTTAACGTTAGCTCGTTTAGGTTAACGTTATCTCGTTTGGGTTAACGTTATCTCGTTTAGATTAACGTTAGCTCGTTTGGGTTAACGTTATCTCGTTTAGGATAACGTTAGCTCGTTTGGGTTAACGTTAGCTCGTTTAGGCTAATGTTAGCTCGTTTGGGTTAACGTTAGCTCGTTTGGGTTAACGTTATCTCGTTTGGGTTAACGTTAGCTCGTTTAGGCTAATGTTAGCTCGTTTGGGTTAACGTTATCTCGTTTGGGTTAACGTTAGCTCGTTTAGGTTAACGTTAGCTCGTTTAGTTTAGGTTATATATATAATTATTTATATAATACGTATGTATATAGTTATATATATAATTATTTATATAATATGTATGTATATAGTTATATATATAATTATTTATATAATACGTATGTATATAGTTATATATATAATTATTTATATAATATGTATGTATATAGTTATATATATAACCAGCAATAAGAACATAAACTGTGTATGAAAATGTTCGTAGTCTTCGGGTCTGAAGAGTGATACGAGTGTAATACCACTGAGGGCCACTAGGGGCAGACTCCATCCCTTAACATTAACATGATAGCATTATTTCTTTTATTAAATATCATCAGTATCGTCAACAGTTTGTTTGATGACGCGTTAAAACCGATTTTTGAAGTTGTTGTTGATCATCGTTCTGGTTTCTCAGACCTCAAGACACTTTTTTAGTTTGTTCTGGTTTCTTCCCTTTTTATTTTTCTACTTCAGGTTGAAATCTGTCGTCACATGAGTCACACACACACACACACACAGTCACACACACACACACACACACACACACACACACACACACACACACACACACACACACACACAACAGGTGTGTGTGTCAGAATATCCGTTTCTTTTCCTTCGTAATTCACCCCAACGAAACAGTGATGAAAGCAGCTTCACTTCCAACCTCCTCCGTACAGTGAGGAGGATTAAGGAGTCAGGAGTTCCTTTAAGTCGTATAGCTTAGTGATGCGTCAGTGAAGCGCACTTCATCACAGTCTTTAATATGTTTCTGTCCGTCTCACTGGACTGTTTAGGAACATTTAATTTGCAGACGGAGGCGCTGAGTCGTGTCTGCAGGGCTGAGACGCGTAATTAAAGGGGAAGTCCCGCCCTCGTAATCAATCACTGCAGGCTGCAGGGAAACAGCATCACCCAACTCCAACAGCTTTATTTCCATCAGATATTAATTCTTGTGTTTGTTCTGGAGTAATTAAATGAAAATGAATAAACTGTCCGTTTAAAGCTGGTGGTGAATAATCTGGTTCCTGTACTGACGAAGGACGAGCTCGTTAGACACCGTCAGCTCAAAGCCTTTTTTCAGATCTTCCTTTAAATCTCATTTAATTCAAACTTCGAGCTGCTGTCGACCGTTTTTCTATCTTGTTCATCACAAATTAAAAATTAAACATACGACCTCCATTTTTTAAAGAAAATGATTAAATTCAAAACGTTTTGGCTCCTTTAATACTTCATTTATTTTTGGAAGCTGAACTTCAGATATAAATCACGTTGTTTGATTGATAACGTGATTAAAATAAACGACTCAACTGAAAATAGAGACAAAATGTTTCATGCAGAAAATCTGAATGGAAATAGTTCATTTTTGTTTAGTTTCTCACATTATCTTTAATTACATATTGATATTCAACGTGTGAATTAAACCCTGTAGAGCGATAAAATCATATTTCGTCTTTTTTTCTTATTTTTTTGATCTTATAACGTTGTGTTTTTAATTCCGTATCATTTCTTTGTCATCTTGGTGTTCAGGATCTCTTATCTTTAATTATATTTTATTTTTTTCTTATTTCTTTTTTATTTCTGTATCACATCTCTTTTAAGGCTCCGCCCCCACCCCGTGACCCTGTTCAGGATAAAGTGGGTATAGATAATGGATGGATGGACATATCTTTATTCGGTTCTTATTTCATTTTTCTCGTCACATTGCGTCTCCTTTTTCTTATTTCTTATGTTTTATCTCATCATAAAGTTTTTATTATTATGTTTTTTCTGTTTTTCCCTATTTTTTTCCTACTTTATTATATCATATCTAATTTATTCCTTACTTCATGCTCTTTATATGTAGCTTTTATTTTTCTTATTTTATCTGTATTCTTATTTTATTGTATCGTGTCACATCTCCTTCCTTCTGTCCTTACAGCAATTTATTTTGAATCTTTTTATTTTACTGCATCTATGTTTCACTGTTTTGTCTCTTCGCTCTCATTATTCTTTCTCACTTTTTTTCTTATTTGATCTTCAGAAATGTGATTTTTAATGTTGTGAATGACTTAAATCAAAGCAGCTGAGTCACTCCGACGATCAAATTGATCAGTCTCCTGATTTAAGAAATATTTTGGGAATTAAAACACTTCATTTTAAAACGAAGTTACAAATCAGAACAATAAGATCTTTTTTTTATTTGTCTTGATTTGCTGTTTTTATTAAGTGAAATCCACCAATAAAAAAAAAAAAACAAGACACCAGAAGATTGTTGAGCTTTAAAAGGTTAATTTAACCAAAAATGAGAATGTCCGCGGACCTTTTCATTCATCCTCTGTTCTCTTTATTGGTTCATCTCCTCCTCCCTCTGAGCGGCCTTTTAAACCCCGACTCTTCCTCCCGCTCCTCTTCCTCTCTCCACTCGGCAGGATTTCACCGCTCGCCGGTTTGACGGAGCGGCTTGTAAACGCCACCAATTAGGACGCCAATCGGCATACAAAAGGGCCGCTGCTGAATGGCGATGAGAGGTGGGAGGCTTCCCTCCCGCCTCGAGCTGTCAGAGGATCTGAGGAGGGTGAGGAAGGGGTGAGGAAGAGGAGGAGAAGCCAGCCGGCCGTGTTTTGACAGGATGAATAGACGGAGGAATGGAAGTGGCTGGGAAAGGCTTTGTTATGTTAACGGATGGCCATTTAACAGGAGGAAGAAACAGGAGCACATTCATGTCTCCTCAACTCTGAATGAGTCCGTTTTATTATCTCGTTGAGTCTTCTGGATGAGGAGGGTGAGGAGGGTGAGGATGAGGAGGGTGAGGAGGGTGAGGATGAGGAGGGTGAGGATGAGGAGGGTGAGGAGGATGAGGAGGATGAGGAGGATGAGGAGGGAGAGGAGGGTGAGGAGGGTGAGGAGGATGAGGATGAGGAGGGTGAGGAGGGTGAGGATGAGGAGGGTGAGGATGAGGAGGGTGAGGATGAGGAGGGTGAGGAGGATGAGGAGGATGAGGAGGATGAGGAGGGAGAGGAGGGTGAGGAGGGTGAGGAGGATGAGGATGAGGAGGGTGAGGATGAGGAGGGTGAGGATGAGGAGGGTGAGGAGGATGAGGAGGATGAGGAGGATGAGGAGGGAGAGGAGGGTGAGGAGGGTGAGGAGGATGAGGAGGGAGAGGAGGGTGAGGAGGGAAGATGTCTCCTCTCCTGACAGGATGACGACATGATAACCTGCAGCCCAACAGAACAGGATAAGAGTCAGCAGCTCCGTCCGGTTGCTTCTACGCATGTTTACTGTTTATCTTTTTACATAAATGTACAACATTTTATTTTTTTTAGATGTTTGTTAAAAGTCGTTGAAGTCACGTAGACCGTAGACAGCCCGTTTTCCAACGCCGGTCCCGACGGGACGGGACGGGACTTGGAGGCTCCAGGTGGACTGAGTCGGTACTAAAACCTGATTGATCCATCGCGGTATCAAAGCATGTAATACACCCGCCAGTCCACTAGAGGGAAGCGTCACCGTGTGGCGTCTTTGCCTCGTGATACGTATCGGTGTGACGAGCTTGAGGGAACTGAAACCATGTGGTTACAGTTTGGGAAAAAGAAAGTCCTGACGTGCACGTTGTGACCACCTGGATTTGAACCTGAAGCCTCGTCCTGCAGGGGAAGTTCTGCTCTCTGCAGACGACGTTCTCTCGGCTTCATCTGACTGCCGCTAAGGCTGCGTTCAAAATAACGAACTTCCTCCCTTAGTCCACTCCTACATGTTAATACTCTGACTTGTGTTGTGTCAAACACTGATGTCCCGTAACACTTGAACGCATCACCTGCCAACAGAACTCCAGGTGTTGTCGTGCCTCCGTTTGAGAACACTGCTGTCTGGTGCTGGTCGGTGAAACATGAACACTTTAGTGACGTGTTCGGCTTCAGACGCCGCTGTTTTAAAATTCTTTACGTCGGCGGTTCTTCTCTTTCTGCTCCGCAGCCACGATGGCGACCGTTGAGTCTGGAAAGTGTCCAACGTTTTGTCCTCAGTTTGTATCACTGATGAACTCCGAGTTGTGAGTGTCGGTACGTAGATACGATGGGTAGGATTTATATTTTAGCTTTTTTATTTTTTTCTGCGCGAGTCAAACCTATAAAAGCTTCATAAACTGAAGAAACGCTATTTAAATCGGAGTTTGGAGGCGACAGACGAATCTTCACTTCCTTCATCAGCAGCTCTGAGCGCTCCGGTTTCAGCAGCTGTGAATCTCCAGCTTTCATCATTTCAAACATAATAATGCAAATACACGACGCAGCTTCTGTTTACTACTCACTGTTTTCTTACCTTTAATTCACCTCCGCAATGAGCCACAATCACTTAGTCAGTGTGTGTTGGATGGCTAATGAGGGAAATGAAGAGCCCCCTCCTCTCCCTCCTCCTCCTCCTCCTCTTCCTCCTCCTCCTCCTCCTCCTGGGACCAACAAACCAGCACTCGTCTGTCTGTTTCAGTAAACGTCCATCATAACTCCAGGAGCTTCCACCGCCGAGTCGTCCTGCTGAGCTGGGAGGAGAGCAGCGTTTCATCCGTTATTACCCACAATCCTCGGTGTTTGTTTTCACCTGACGGGGTTTAACAAATACTTTAGATAATGTGGAAAGCATCTGACTGTCTGGTCATAACGAACCAGCTTCAGCCTCAAGAAGTCCAAGAGTCTAAAAACAGATGGTCTGAACCCAAAGACTCTAAAACCAGTCTAAACCAGTCTGAAACCAGTGTAAACCAGTTTAAACCAGTCTAAACCAGTCTGAAACAGCCTAAAACAGTTTAAACCAGCCTAAACCAGTCTGAAACAGTCTAAACCAGTTCAAACCAGTCTAAACCAGTCTGAAACAGTCTAAACCAGTTTAAACCGGTCTTAATTTGTTTAACTAGTTTGAATTGTTTCTGATTGCTTTTAATTCGGTCTAGCGACGCTTTGATGGACGTACGTTGTGTTTCAATGAGATACATCAGTAAACTGACTCGACTTGACTTTAAAAAATGTATAAATTTTCCGTATTTGAAAAGATCCCAAATGTGGAGCCGACTGCACTTTTATTTCCTCCTTATGAGAGAAATCACACAAAGAAGAAGCAGAGAACTGAAGACGAGCAGATGAGTGAGACAATGACTGAAACATGAAAGGGATTTATTCATGTTCCAGGAAATGAAAGAATAAATGAGACAATCGTTGGCGCTCATTAACACGCTGAGAGGAGACCTCTCCGATCTGCCACGCTGACTGTCGACGGTAAATAAAGATGTCAGGTTGAGAGATGAAAGCAGCTTCTTCCTCTCCGAGTCCTCTGAAGTGTATTTTACGGAGCCTTTGAGACTTGTAACCGTCTTTTTAGGGATTTAATGGATTCGTTAGATTTGACCCCTTATCACTCCTTCAGGGAGCGTTTCTCTGAGTCTTATATAATATTCACAACGCAAACAATTACACAACAAATTAGCCCAAAGATAATTATTCATGCACGTGCTGCTCCTGTGAACACAGACTTCATTATTCCAGGTGGATTTCATCAGTTCAATTTAAACAGGAACATCAAACGTGGAGAAGAATCACGAATCACACGAGAATCTGCAGGACAAAAAACATGACAAGAAAAAGTTGTTATTTGGAGTCAGAATATTTAAAGACAATGTTGGAATATTTCGATAAATATGTCAATATTATTCTAAATATTTTGAGCAAAAAAGTTGTAACTTGTAATACTTAGACAATTAAGTCACAATACTTCAAAAACAAGTCATAAAATGTTGTTGAAGTTTTAATGTGTTAATAATATTCCGAATTTTTGAAGAAAATTCTCAGAATATTTCTAGAAAAAGTTGTAATTGTTTGACAAGATGTGGTCATATTTCGAGGAAAACTAACATACATTTTTACTAGTAATATTTAGAAGTATTGAGAGACTAAAGTTGGAATTTATTATTGTGAAACAAAATTAATTCTTTTGAGGAAATACATTGATATTTTTTGGAGATAAAACTTGCAAATTATAATATTTCAAGGAAAAAGTCATAAAATGTTGTTGAAGAAAGTTGTAATATATAAAAAATTGTTTGATAAAAACAAATAACTTAGAAAACAGTTCCTGAACATTTTGTAATATTTCAAGGAGAAGTAGCAGAAATATTTAGTAGTATTAAGAGAAACAAAGTTGGAACATTTTTGATAAAAAGTATTAGTTTGAGAAGAAACTATTTTGCTATATTTGGAACCAAAGTCAAAGAATTGTGACAGAAAACAGAAATATTTATGAATAATTTTGAGAAAAAGTTGTGTTATTTTAGGTGAAAGTGATATTTGGGTGTTTTCTGTGTTAACGGTTGTTGTTTTTGTGGCGTTGCTTTGCAGAGCGAAGATGACGATACGAGGAGCGTCGCTGCTTCATCCGTCATGGTGAGTTCAGGAGAAACTAACTGAACAAAGAGCTCATCTGTGTGTGTGTGTGTGTGTGTGTGTGTGTGTGTGTGTGTGTGTGTGTGTGTGTGTGTGTGTGTGTGTGTGTGTGTGTCTGTGTGTGTGTGTGTGTGTGTGTGTGTGTGTGTGTGTGTGTTTGCTGAACAGCAGCGAGCTGTCAGAATCTACACAAACTAGGCTGAAATAGATCCCCCCCAGTCCCATCCCCCCACGCCGTTCCCATGGCGATATCCCATAATCACTGGCGGTACGCAGCGCCGGCTGCTCATTGGCTGTGACGGCCTCCCACTGCTGTCTGACTGGAACCAGCTGGAGACTCTGATGTTTATTAGCTGAAAGAGTCCGTTTGCAGAGATTATTTACGTTATTGATTTCTATCTGCTCAGATTAGTTTGATCGTAAAAAGTCCGTCCCATTTTCTGGCTGCTGTAGTTTCTTCATTCGTCGCTGATCTGTTTTTTTTAACTGGTGATGTTTGAAATCCTTCTGATGTTTTTCTCTCTTCACCTTCTGGATGAAAAATGTTTCATCTGCTGTTTCAAATAAAGAAAGTTTGTGAGCTTCCTTCGTAAACTGTAAATAAAGATGGAGGACGTGACAGCTCCCACATGAAGCCAAAATATCTCAGAAATGTTCGCTGCAACAACAAAAAAAACATGGTATCAAGGCCCCATCAGGTGGGCGGAGCCAGGCTAGCCCCTCCCCCAAACTTTTGCTGATATTACAATTGTTATGTTGTAATTTGACTCCTAAATACAGAAGACTGAATTAAAGTGGAAAAATCCAGTTAATGGCAGTAAAGTTCAGACTCCATATTCAAAGGTTCCCCCCCCCCCCAGCCCACCACAGCATACAGGTTGAGTGTTTGCCGCCGCGGCGTGCTGTCCGGCTGAAGGACGGCCCCCCCTGTGCCCGGTCAGGCGGTGTAATTATCATGGAGGTATCAGGTAAACCGTGAGGACGGCCCGGCAGGCCTCTGATTAAAGGACTGAGTGGTGCCTCGCAGCGACCCGCTGGCCAATAAACACCACTAATGGCATCAGAACCCCCCCCCACCCCTCCACCCCCCCGCAGCCCCGCAGTCCGCTACAACTACAGGACATCGAGGACATCGAGGACATCGAGGATGCCGAGGACGCCGAGGTTTGTGATGGAAACACGGACAGCCGGAAGATTAAAAACATGAAACTGGAATCTGAACAACAATCTGGTCAAAGAGACAGGAACTCCTTCTTCTTCTGTGGTTCTCTGCTGCTGCTCTGACCTTCCTCCTCCTCCTCCTCCTCCTCCTCCTCCTCCTCCTCCCAGTCTCTGTTCCACAGGGTGCAGCTGGATCCTCTGGAGAAGGACTGGATGAGGAGCTCTGCTCTGGGGAACATGGCCGCCCAGCGCCTGCTGCTCGCTCAGGAGCCGGGCCTCGTCCTCAAGAAGGTTCTGGTTCTCAGATTCTTATGAAGGACAGGAGAGGAACACGGTTCTGGTCCTGTCCTGGTCCTGTCCTGGTCCTGTCCTGGACCTGTCCTGGTCCTGATCCGGTTTCTGAAACTGATGTTTGTTGTGGATTCAGATCAGCTGCTCTGATTTATGATCAGAAAATAGATCAATATTCCTCATCAGCTGCTCTGGTGTTAAATTAGCAGATATTTGAATGGAGTTTGGTGCTTCAGGTGATTCTGGTTTCTCATCACGTCTACAGAACAATTAACATTTACAGAATAATAAATATTTAAACACGTTGATTGATTAGATATTATTTAATATCATGTTTTCCGTTTGTTTCCTTTGACTCTGACATTTTTCTGTCTGCTTCTTTCTGCTTCATCAGGACTTCGTCTCTGTAAGTAAAACATCTGTTGAAGATCAATAACCAATCGATCAATAACCAATCGATCAATAACCAATCGATCAATAACCAATCGATCAATAACCAATCGATCAATAACCCGCTTATCAAAGGCCTTCATGACCTGAACAACATGAAGCTTCTTAAATACATTCAGGTGAATCAACCTCCAGCTATTGATCAGCTGTTAGATCACTGATCAGCTGTTAGATCACTGATCAGCTGTTAGATCACTGATCAGCTGTTAGATCACTGATCAGCTGTTTGGACATTAATCAGATTGAACAGCAGCTACTAACATTATAAACTTTCACTACGCTATTTTAAACAAGCTAAGATTAAGATAAACAAGTTAACGTTGATCTAAACAAGCTAAGATTAATTTAAATAAGCCAACCATAATTTAAAGAGGCTAACTTTAGTCCAAACAAGATAACGTTAACTTAAACAGGTTAACTTTAACCTAAACAAGTGAATGATAGTCTACCTGATAAGCTAACGTTAGTTTAAACAAGCTAATCTTAGTTGAGCTAACAAGCTAACAGTCCAAACAAGCGAGAGACGAACTGTCGTTTTTAAAGCAGAACGATTCTGACATCACAAATCTGATGGGACGGTGGGACGGTGGGCGGAGGGACGGTGGGCGGAGGGACGGTGGGACGGTGGGACGGTGGGCGGAGGGACGGTGGGACGGTGGGCGGAGGGACGGTGGGACGAGGGACGGTGGGACGGTGGGACGGTGGGACGGTGGGCGGTGGGACGGTGGGCGGAGGGATGGTGGGACGGTGGGCGGTGGACGGTGGGACGGTGGGCGGAGGGACGGTGGGACGGTGGGCGGAGGAACGGTGGGACGGTGGGACGGTGGACGGAGGGACGGTGGGACGGTGGGACGGTGGGCGGAGGGACGGTGGGACGGTGAGACGGTGGGCGGAGGGACGGTGGGACGGTGGGCGGAGGGACGGTGGGACGGTGGGACGGTGAGACGGTGGGCGGAGGGACGGTGGGACGGTGGACGGAGGGACGGTGGGACGGTGGGCGGAGGGACGGTGGGCGGAGGGACGGTGGGACGGTGGACGGAGGGACGGTGGGACGGTGGGCGGAGGGACGGTGGACGGAGGGACGGTGGGACGGTGGGCGGAGGGACGGTGGGCGGAGGGACGGTGGGACGGTGGACGGAGGGACGGTGGGATGGTGGGCGGTGGGACGGTGGGCGGAGGGACGGTGGGACGGTGGGACGGAGGGACGGTGGGCAGTGGGACGGTGGGCTGTGGGACGGTGGGACGGTGGGCGGAGGGACGGTGGGACGGTGGGACGGAGGGACGGTGGGCTGTGGGACGGTGGGACGGTGGGCGGAGGGACGGTGGGACGGAGGGACGGTGGGCGGAGGGGTGGAGGGGCGGAGGGACGGTGGGACGGCAGTTATTCGCTGTGTCAGTGAAACTCGATAAACGGCTTTAGAGAACGAGTGCTTTGAGAAAACAATCGGCTTGAAGAAAGAACACGAAAGAAGTTGTAATCTGCTTATTGAAATGAATAAGGAGGGCGGGGGGGTGGGGGATGTGTGGGGGGGGGAGGGGGTGAATGGATGTGTGTGTGTGTGTGTGTGTGTGTGTGTAAAGTATTGATCCTATTAGTTTGGATAAGAATGAGGAAGATGATCTGATAACTAGAAATCTCATCAGAGGCTCCTCCCTCTTTAATTTCCCACCAGAGTGACGTCCAGCTTCATCAGAGCAGCTGTTCACATTTTATTTAACTTATACATTCGCTGTTTGATCGACGATGATATGAAAATTTACAAAAGACAATCAAAGAGTTTCCAGAGGGTTCCTGAACGCAGCACGGTGATGCAGCAGGAAGTGACGACCTTCATCAGGAAGTATTCAGAGTGTTGTCTCTTCAACATCATCATCACTGAGTTCCTCACGTTAACGTCACCGGTACGTGAACATCAGTGATGTCACCGTGGAAACCTGAAACTGGAGCAGAGAAACAGCAGATTTTGGTCAAACTTTTGGGGAACAGAACATTTTCAACAGGTCTGTGTTCCTGAGCCCAGGCAGTGATTTCCACCACAGAATCATGTTGGAGAACCATTTCCTGCTCCGACGCCTCAGAAGGTCCCGGTGGAACTCGGTGTTGACAGTCTGACTCTGGGGGACGAATTCACGGTGACACAACCAAAGAAACCCCACCTGGTGTCTCCTGACCTGACGATCCTTCTTCGGTCTTGGACAGTGAAGCTCCGCCCCTCTTGAAACGTGATGTCATCAGAACAGCTGGGTTTCTGTTGGTGGAAATTACTGCATGGGCTCAGGAACACGTGTTGAACATGCTGTTCCCTAAAATCTGCTGTTTCTGTGCTCCAGTTTCAGGTTTCCATGGTGACATCACTAATGTTCTCGTACCAGCGGTCACGTTAACGTGAGGAACTCAGTGATGATGATGATGATGATGATGATGATGAAGAGACGACTCTGAGTTATTTAAACAGAGACAGATGATGTTGAATAATCTCTGATTTCTTATCGGTGTCTTTGGTTCTGAGTTACATTTACTTTGCATCGTTTTTAAAACCGAGACACTGACGTCTTTAAAAGAGTCGAAGTGCTGAAATAATTTAAACAATATGTGGTCCAAACTACGGAGGAGTGGTTCGTGTCATATTTTAGTCCTCGTCCTGTTCAGCAGCTTCCATCCACTCAGGAAGCTAAAGCAGGAAGTTAAAGCAGGAAGTTAAAGCAGGAAGTTAAAGCAGGAAGTTAAAGCAGGAAGTTAAAGCAGGAAGTGAGCTGCTGTTTGTTCCTGTGTTTCCGACTCTCTCCGGTTGCCGCTGACGACCTGGTGTGATGTGAACCTGCCGCTGCTCAAAGGGGGTAAGATGTCTTCTCCGTTAACACTAATCATCTAAACGCAGGCGAACAACCGCCGAACTTCTGCCTCAACTAGCGGAGCGATGACATCACGGCGAGCAGCTCCTCACCGCCGTGATGTCATCGGAGGCGGCGGCCATTATAAGAGTTAAAGCAGGAACTCTTCAAGGACATGGGACTCACACAGATGTTCACACACAACACCTGCTACACAACACCTGCTACACAACACCTGACACACAACACCTGATACACAACACCTGATACACAACACCTGACACACAACACCTGCTACACAACACCTGATACACAACACCTGACACACAACACCTGCTACACAACACCTGACACACAACACCTGATACACAACACCTGATACACAACACCTGATACACAACACCTGATACACAACACCTGATACACAACACCTGACACACAACATCTGATACACAACACCTGATACACAACACCTGATACACAACACCTGATACACAACACCTGATACACAACACCTGATACACAACACCTGATACACAACATCTGATACACAACACCTGATACACAACACCTGATACACAACATCTGATACACAACACCTGATACACAACACCTGCTACACAACACCTGATACACAACACCTGCTACACAACATCTGATACACAACATCTGATACACAACACCTGCTACACAACACCTGACACACAACACCTGATACACAACATCTGATACACAACACCTGATACACAACACCTGCTACACAACACCTGATACACAACACCTGATACACAACACCTGCTACACAACACCTGATACACAACACCTGATACACAACATCTGATACACAACATCTGATACACAACACCTGCTACACAACACCTGACACACAACACCTGATACACAACATCTGATACACAACACCTGATACACAACATCTGATACACAACACCTGCTACACAACACCTGACACACAACACCTGATACACAACACCTGATACACAACACCTGCTACACAACACCTGACACACAACACCTGCTACACAACACCTGACACACAACACCTGATACACAACATCTGATACACAACACCTGCTACACAACACCTGACACACAACACCTGATACACAACACCTGATACACAACACCTGCTACACAACACCTGACACACAACACCTGCTACACAACACCTGACACACAACACCTGCTACACAACACCTGACACACAACACCTGATACACAACACCTGATACACAACATCTGATACACAACACCTGCTACACAACACCTGACACACAACACCTGCTACACAACACCTGACACACAACACCTGCTACACAACACCTGATACACAACACCTGATACACAACATCTGATACACAACACCTGATACACAACACCTGATACACAACACCTGATACACAACACCTGACACACAACACCTGACACACAACACCTGATACACAACACCTGATACACAACATCTGATACACAACACCTGATACACAACACCTGATACACAACATCTGATACACAACACCTGATACACAACACCTGATACACAACACCTGACACACAACACCTGACACACAACACCTGATACACAACATCTGATACACAACACCTGACACACAACACCTGATACACAACACCTGATACACAACATCTGATACACAACACCTGATACACAACACCTGATACACAACATCTGATACACAACACCTGATACACAACACCTGATACACAACACCTGATACACAACACCTGACACACAACACCTGCTACACAACACCTGCTACACAACACCTGATACACAACACCTGATACACAACACCTGACACACAACACCTGACACACAACACCTGATACACAACACCTGATACACAACACCTGATACACAACACCTGACACACAACACCTGA